>NW_027200800.1:0-16805 GCF_038502225.1 Cherax quadricarinatus
TTTTATCATAAAACTCCAGAAGGTTTGTGACACAGGATTTGCCTTCCGTGAATCCGTGCTGGTTGGCATTTATACTCCTGTTCCGTTCCAGGTGCTCCACCACTCTCCTCCTGATAATCTTCTCCATAATTTTGCATACTATACACGTCAATGACACAGGTCTATAGTTTAGTGCCTCTTTTCTGTCTCCTTTTTTAAAAATGGGAACTACATTTGCCGTCTTCCATACCTCAGGTAGTTGCCCAGTTTCCAGGGATGTGTTGAAGATTGTGGTAAGTGGCACGCACAATATATCTGCTCCCTCTCTAAGGACCCACGGGGAGATGTTGTCTGGTCCCATTGCCTTTGAGGTATCGATGTCCCTTAGCAGTTTCTTCACCTCCTCCTCATCTGTATGTATGTCGTCCAACACTTGTTGGTGTATTCCTTGCTGGTGTCCCCGTCTGGTCTGTCCCCCCAGAGTCCTTCCTGTCTCTACTGTAAATACTTCCTTAAATCTCTTGTTTAGCTCCTCACATACCTCTTGATCGTTTCTTGTGAGTTCTCCACCTTCTTTCCTCAGCCTTATCACCTGGTCCTTGACTGTCGTCTTCCTCCTAATGTGGCTATACAGCAGTTTCGGGTCAGATTTGACTTTCGATGCTATGTCGTTTTCATACTGTCGCTGGGCCTCCCTCCTTATCTGTGCATACTCGTTTCTGGCTCTTCTACTAATCTCCTTGTTTTCCTGGGTCCTATGCCTCCTGTACCTTTTCCATTCTCTGTTGCACTTAGTTTTTGCCTCCCTACACCTTCGGGTAAACCAAGGACTCGTTTTGGTCTTCCTATTATTTCCGTTTCCCTTGGGAACAAAACTTTCCTCTGCCTCCTTGCACTTTGTTGCCACATATTCCATCATCTCGTTTACTGATTTTCCTACCATTTCTCTGTCCCACTGAACCTCCTGCAGGAAGTTTCTCATACCTGTGTAGTCCCCCCTTTTATAGTTTGGCCTGTCCCCTTCAGTTCCTGTTACCTTCTCCACTTGTAACTCTACTATATAGTCAAAACTCAGAACCACATGATCGCTAGCTCCAAGGGGCCTCTCATAAGTGATGTCCTCAATGTCTGAACTGCTCAGGGTGAACACAAGATCCAGTCTTGCTGGCTCATCCTCCCCTCTCTCTCTGGTTGTGTCCCTGACATGTTGATGCATGAGGTTTTCAAGTACCACATCCATCATCTTGGCTCTCCATGTTTCGGGACCCCCATGTGGCTCCAGGTTTTCCCAGTCGATCTCCCTGTGGTTGAAATTGCCCATTACCAGTAACTTTGCTCTGCTCGAGTGAGCTCTTCTTGCCACCTCAGCCAGTGTGTCCACCATCACCCTGTTGTTTTCTTCGTACTCCTCTCTTGGCCTCCTGCAGTTCTGTGGTGGGTTATACATCACTCCAATGACTACTTTATGTTCTCCGGACTGAATTGTACCTACAATGTAGTCTCTTTCTCCAATCATGTCCATGCCTTCCATTTCCTCAAATCCCCATCGGTGTTTTATGAGCAGTGCAACCCCTCCTCCCCCTCTACTCCTTCTATCTTTCCTCAGGATCTGATATCCTGTTGGGAAGATTGTGTCTGTTATTGTCTCAGCGAGTTTTGTTTCTGTGACTGCTATGATGTCTGGGGATTTTTCACTGATTCTTTCATTCCACTCCTCATGTTTATTCATTATTCCATCTGCGTTTGTGTACCAAACCTTTAGCTTCTTTTCTATCATTGTGGTCATGCCAGAATATTGGGGTTGGGGGAGCGAGAGCCTTGGTGGGGGCCTATATGGGGCTGTGGTGTAGGTGGGGTTTGTGTTGATGGGGGTGGGGTCAGAATGCCCATAAGGGACAGCTGTTGGGGTGAGGTTTGTGATATGGGGATTGGTGGCAGAGGGAACAGTGAGTGGGTTGTAGTATAGGTTGCTCAGTTGCATTGGGAATGTCGCGGGTGGAGTCTTTTGGTGGGAGATTCTGTGGGGTGTGTTTGCCCTTCCTCCTGTGTCTGGGTCCTGCTCATTTTCATTGCTTCTCGTTCCTCCTTGCGTCTCTGTACCCTCTCTTTCAGTGTAGTCCTTTCTTCTTGTGTTCTGTCGCGGTCGAGGTATACTCTCTGGTACCCCTCTTTGTCCCTCAGTCTTGCTTTCTCTTGCAGAATCCTGGTTCGAACTGATTCTTCCTTGAAAGTTACTCTGACAGGCCGTATCCTTCCACTCGCAAACCACCCAATTCTCTGAAAATTTGTCACCTGGGTCATATTGCCCTCCCCTATTGTTTTCATGATGCCTTCAATCATTTTTTTCTCCTCCTGTTTTATTTCTTCAAAGTTGGCCCCCTTGGCTTCTTGGAGCCCGTACACAAAAACTGACCTCGCCCTTTCCTCCTCCCACTGAGTCTCCATCTGCTTCCTCTGAGGCATTTTATTTCCTTCCATTGACATGTTCTTGCCTTCAGTCCCTGTGTGTGTGTGTGTGTGTGTGTGTGTGTGTTAGGTGGTCATAGAGTTTTGTGAATATCTTGGTTACAGTGATTTTAGTGGATTTGAGATGGGTGATGAGATGCATTTGTGGATGTGAAATGTGATTTTTGTGTGTGTTCAGAAGAGGTGTGTTGGGAGATGGGTGAGTGGATGTGAAGAAATGCGGGTGAGATGGAGAGGGGTATGGGGAGGGTTGTATTAGAAATTTAATGAAATATGGGGGGGGGGGATTTTACTGAAAATAAAGGTAATGTGTGAATATTTTAAAAAGAAATTATGGAATTGAAAAGTTATGATATATTGGAAAAGAATGGAGCGTGTTGAAACATGTCGCAATAGTTGGGTAGTGAGATTAGTTGATGCGAGTATAATATCAATTTATGTGGATACAAGGACATGGGTATGGAGAGGATTTTATTAGAATTTTAGTAATGTAAAGAGGAATGTGTATTACATTTAAGATTCAGTAAAAAGAAGGGGAAAAAATTGTGAATGAATTGGTAATTGATGAGGGTTGTGGGTAATGTAGTCGAACTAGAGATACCAAAAGAGATGATATAAGTGGGTTGTTGTTGTGACTTTTTCTGATGAAATTAGTTAAAACGAGAAAAAATTGTGGGTTGTTGGTGATGTGGGTTGTGGGTGATGTGGGATGTGGGTGTTGTGGGTTGTTGTGGGATGTGGGTGTTGATCTTAGTTTATGGTGATTTTGGTGGTGTTTTGAGTGTATTCAGCGGTGTTTTAGTAGTATTCAGTGGTGTATTTGGGAGTACTCAAATGGTGTTTTGAGGTTATTCAAAGGTGTGATTTTAAGTTGTGAGTTGTTGGTGTTGTGACTTTCTGATGAAATTAGTTAAAACGAGAAAAAAAAATTGTGGGGTGTGGGTGATGTGGGTTGTGGGTGTTGTGGGATGTGGGTGTTGTGGGTGTTGTCGAACTACAGATACCGAAAAAAGATGTTATAAGTGGGTTGTTGATGTGACTTTTTCTGATGAAATTAGTTAAAACGAGAAAAAGTTGTGGGGTGTGGGTGTTGTGGGTGTTGTTGTCGAACTAGAGATACCGAAAAATATGTTATAAGTGGGTTGTTGTTGTGACTTTCTGATGAAATTAGTTAAAACGAGAAAAAATTGTGGTGTGTGGGTGTTGTGGGTGTTGTTGTTGTCGAACTAGAGATGCTGAAAAGTGGTTATAAGTTGTGGGTTGTTGTGACTTTCTGATGAAATTAGATAAAACGAGAAAAAATTGTGGGATGTGGGTGATGCGGGTTGTGGGTGATTTTGGTGGTGTTTTGAGTGTATTCAGTGGTGTTTTAGTAGTATTCAGTGGTGTATTTGGGAGTACTCAAATGGTGTTTTGGAAGTGTTTCAGTGTTGTTTGGAAATGTTCAAAGGTGAAGGTGTTCAAATGATGTGCAGGAGCACTTATGAAGGTGTTCTGAGAGTATTCAGAGGTGATTTTGGGGGTGTTCGAATGATGTTTTTGGAGTATTTAAAGGTAATTGATGGTGTTTTTTTGGTGTTCAAAGTAAAGTGTTTGAGTTAGTTTTTGTGATAATGTTGTGACGTCTGGAGACTGAGGGAGGAGTTTGAGGGGGATGAGTTGTAATTTAATGAAATGTGTAAGTGCAGATAAATTAGAGCTGTCAAATCTTATTTGGGAGTATTCAAAATGTTGTCTTGGAAGTGTTTCAGTGTTGTTTGGAAATGTTCAAAGGTATTTTTGTGAGTATTCAAATGATTTATGAGTGTTTTAAAGGTGTTCAAAGTAAAGTGAGGTGTGTGTGCGTATTAACTTCGTAATATGTAAACTTGTGACAAGTGAATTTATCGAAAAGTGGTTATAAGTGTTGTGGTGACTTTCTGATGAAATAGTTAAAACGAGAAAAATTGGGGGTTATGAGTGAAAATTGTGAGGTGTTGGAGTGTGAGGGTTCGGGAGGGTGGGGAGGAGGAGAGAGAGAAGGTTACTTCGTGGGGAGTGACCTGAGATGAAATAGTTAAAACGAGAAAAATGTCTAGACTTGTGTTGTAAAGAAATTGTGGATTGTTGTGGGTATTAACGAAAAAAATGTGAAATTATTTGGATTATCCTGGGTTAAGAGTCAAAATGTTTTCCCTATGTTGTATATGAAATGTGTAGGGGGGGAAGTCGACAAGATTCAGCCTGTGCGGGGTCATCACGTGACGTCACTGGCATAGGGGGAAGTCGACAAGATTCAGCCTGTGTGCGGGGTCATTACGTGACGTCATTGACATAGGGGGAAGTCGACAAGATTCAACCTGTGTGCGGGGTCATTACGTGACGTCACTGACATAGGGGGAAGTCGACAAGATTCAGCCTGTGTGCGGGGTCATCACGTGACGTTATTGACATAGGGGGAAGTCGACAAGATTCAGCCTGTGTGCGGGGATTCATTACGTGACGTCATTGACATAGGGGGAAGTCGACAAGATTCAGCCTGTGTGCGGGGTCATCACGTGACGTTATTGACATAGGGGGAAGTCGACAAGATTCAGCCTGTGTGCGGGGTCATCACGTGACGTTATTGACATAGGGGGAAGTCGACAAGATTCAACCTGTATGTGTGAGGTCATCACATGACGTCACTGACCGCCGAGTAGACACTTTTTAGATCATTTAACATTAATGAGAGGAATACTGACGTCACACTTGTTTAGACCTGTAGTAAGAGAAAGTACCATGCCTCATACGAGGAGTTCATTTGAATGCTTACCCCCAGAGGGGGGAATCCAAAAAACTCGATCCAAGGAGATGGAGGAGAAAACCTTGATCCAAGGAGATCATAAGAATTTCGAAACCCCATAGGGGGGGAATCCAAAAAACTTGATCCGAGGAGATGGAGTCTTTGTATTATCGAGAAAACTTGATTCGAGGAGAGCAAATGAAATTAAAAAAAAATTCGAAAAAAATCGGAAAAAATTCGGGGCGCGGGGGCGATCCGGCCGACGCTGCAGAAGGCGCAGCAGAAGGCGCGGGCGGGGCGCGAGGGCGCGACGGGGCCGGTGGGTCGGCGCGACGGTCGGGGGGGCGCGGGTGGGGGGCGCGGGTGTGGGGACGTGGGCGGGGGTCGTGGGCGGGGGTCGTGGGCGGGGTCAAGGTCATTAGCACATAGGTGTGAAAAAGGTCATTAGCACATAGGTGTGAAAAAGGTCATTAGCACATAGGTGTGAAAAGGAGACCGTACCGTGGGAGCCGCTCTGTAGAAGGGATGCCTGAGAGGAGGAGCCGCTCTGTAGAAGGGATGCCTGAGAAGAAATCATCACTACTACCAGGGTACTATTAAGATACTGAGGGTACTGAGGCACCAGGTACGTCGCCAGGGTACTATTAAGATACTGAGGGTACTGAGGCATCAGGTACGTCACCAGGGTACTATTAAGATACTGAGGGTACTGAGGCACCAGGTACGTCGCCAGGGTACTATTAAGATTCTGAGGGTACTGAGGCGCCAGGTACGTCACCAGGGTACTGAGGCACCAGGTACATCACCAGGGTACTATTAAGATACTGAGGGTACTGAGGCACCAGGTACGTCACCAGGGTACTGAGTCACCAGGTACGTCACCAGGGTACTGAGGCACCAGGTACGTCACCAGGGTACTATTAAGATACTGAGGGCACTGAGGTACCAGGTACGCCACAAGGGTACTATTAAGATACTGAGGGTACT
This sequence comes from Cherax quadricarinatus, assembly GCF_038502225.1. Taxonomy (NCBI): domain Eukaryota; kingdom Metazoa; phylum Arthropoda; class Malacostraca; order Decapoda; family Parastacidae; genus Cherax; species Cherax quadricarinatus. Next base: position 6,197 of record NW_027200800.1, read on the forward strand.
GAGGCACCAGGTACGTCACCAGGGTACTGAGGCACCATGTACGTCACCAGGGTACTGAGGCACCAGGTACGTCACCAGGGTACTGAGGCACCAGGTACGTCACCAGGGTACTGAGGCACCAGGTACGTCACCAGGGTACTATTAAGACACTGAGGGTACTGAGGCACCAGGTACATCACCAGGGTACTGAGGCACCATGTACGTCACCAGGGTACTGAGGCACCATGTACGTCACCAGGGTACTGAGGCACCAGGTACGTCACCAGGGTACTGAGGCACCAGGTACGTCACCAGGGTACTATTAAGACACTGAGGGTACTGAGGCACCAGGTACGTCACCAGGGTACTATTAAGATACTGATGGTACTGAGGCACCAGGTACGTCACCAGGGTAATGAGGCACCAGGTACGTCACCAGGGTACTATTAAGATACTGAGGGCACTGAGGCAGCAGGTACGTCACCAGGGTACTATTAAGATACTGGGGGTACTGAGGCACTAGGTAGGTTACCAGGGTACTATTAAGATACTGAGGGCACTGAGGCAGCAGGTACGTCACCAGGGTACTATTAAGATACTGAGGGTACTGAGGCACCAGGTACGTCACCAGGGTACTATTAAGATACTGAGGGTACTGAGGCGCCAGGAACGTCACCAGAGTACTGAGGCACCAGGTACGTCACCAGGGTACTATTAAGATACTAAGGGGACTGAGGCACCAGGTACGTCACCAGGGTACTATTAAGATACTGAGGGTACTGAGGCGCCAGGTACGTCACCAGGGTACTGAGGCACTAGGTACGTCACCAGGTTACTATTAAGATACTGAGGGTACTGAGGCGCCAGGTACGTCACCAGGGTACTGAGGCACCAGGTACGTCACCAGGTTACTATTAAGATACTGATGGTATTGAGGCACCAGGTACGTCACCAGGGTACTATTAAGATACTGAGTGTCCTGAGGCACCAGGTACGTCACCAGGGCACTATTAAGATACTGAGGGTACTGAGGCACCAGGTACGTCACCAGGGTACTATTAAGATACTGAGGGTACTGAGGCACCAGGTACGTCACCAGGGTACTATTAAGATACTGAGGGTACTGAGGCACCAGGTACGTCACCAGGGTACTATTAAGATACTGAGGATACTGAGGCACCAAGTACGTCACCAGGGTACTATTAATATACTGAGGGTATTGAGGCACCAGGTACGTCACCAGGGTACTATTAAGATACTGAGGGTACTGAGGCACCAGGTACGTCACCAGGGTACTATTAAGATACTGAGGGTACTGAGGCACCAGGTACGTCACCAGGGTACTATTAAGATACTGAGGGTACTGAGGCACCAGGTATGTCACCAGGGTACTATTAAGATACTGAGGGTACTGAGGCACCAGGTACGTCACCAGGGTACTATTAAGATACTGAGGGTACTTAGGCACAAGGTACGTCACCAGGGTACTATTAAGATACTGAGGGTACTGAGGCACCAGGTACGTCACCAGGGTACTATTAAGATACTGAGGGTTCTGAGGCACCAGGTACGTCGCCAGGGTACTATTAAGATTCTGAGGGTACTGAGGCGCCAGGTACGTCACCAGGGTACTGAGGCACCAGGTACGTCTCCAGGGTACTATTAAGATACTGAGGGTACTGAGGCACCAGGTACGTCACCAGGGTACTGAGTCACCAGGTACGTCACCAGGGTACTGAGGCACCAGGTACGTCACCAGGGTACTATTAAGATACTGAGGGTACTGAGGCACCAGGTACGTCACCAGGTTACTATTAAGATACTGATGGTACTGAGGCACCAGGTACGTCACCAGGGTAATGAGGCACCAGGTACGTCACCAGGGTACTATTAAGATACTGGGGGTACTGAGGCACTAGGTAGGTTACCAGGGTACTATTAAGATACTGAGGGTACTGAGGCACCACGAACGTCACTAGGGTACCATTAAGATACTGAGGGTACTGAGGCACCAGGTACGTCACCAGGGTACTATTAAGATACTGAGGGTACTGAGGCAACAGGTACGTCACCAGGGTACTGAGTCACCAGGTACGTCACCCGGGTACTATTAAGATACTGAGGGCACTGAGGTACAAGGTACGTCACAAGGGTACTATTAAGATACTGAGGGTACTGAGGCACCAGGTATTTCACCAGAGTACTGAGGCACCATGTACGTCACCAGGGTACTGAGACACCAGGTACGACACCAGGGTACTATTAATATACTGAGGGTACTGAGGCACCAGGTACGTCACCAGGTTACTATTAAGATACTGAGGGTAGTGAGGCACCAGGTACGTCACCAGGGTACTATTAAGATACTGAGGGTACTGAGGCACAAGGTACGTCACCAGGGCACTATTAAGATACTGAGGGTAATGAGGCACCAGGTACGTCCCAAGGGTACTATTAAGATACTGAGGGTACTGAGGTACCAGGTACGTCACCAGGGTACTTTTAAGATACTGAGGGTACTGAGGTACCAGGTACGTCACAAGGGTACTATTAAGATTCTGAGGGTACTGAGGCACCAGGTACGTCACCAGGGTACTTTTAAGATACTGAGGGTACTGAGGCACAAGGTACGTCACCAGGGTACTATTAAGATTCTGAGGGTACTGAGGCACCAGGTACTTCACCAGGGTACTTTTAAGATACTGAGGGTACTGAGGCACAAGGTACGTCACCAGGGTACTTTTAAGATACTGAGGGTACTGAGGCACAAGGTACGTCACCAGGGTACTATTAAGATACTGAGGGTACCGAACAATAAACTAGCCACTACCATCCACAGGATGGATATGAGGTACACAATAAACTAGCCACTACCATCCACAGGATGGATATGAGGTATACAATAAACTAGCCACTACCATCCACAGGATGGATATGAGGTACACAATAAACTAGCCACTACCATCCACAGGATGGATATGAGGTACACAATAAACTAGCCACTACCATCCACAGGATGGATATGAGGTACACAATAAACTAGCCACTACCATCCACAGGATGGATATGAGGTACACAATAAACTAGCCACTACCATCCACAGGATGGATATGAGGTATACAATAAACTAGCCACTACCATCCATAGGATGGATATGAGGTACACAATAAACTAGCCACTACCATCCACAGGATGGATATGAGGTACACAGTAAACTAGCCACTACCATCCACAGGATGGATATGAGGTACTACAATAAACTAGCCACTACCATCCACAGGATGGATATGAGGTACACAATAAACTAGCCACTACCATCCACAGGATGGATATGAGGTACACAATAAACTAGCCACTACCATCCACAGGATGGATATGAGGTACACAATAAACTAGCCACTACCATCCACAGGATGGATATGAGGTATACAATAAACTAGCCACTACCATCCACAGGATGGATATGAGGTACACAATAAACTAGCCACTACCATCCACAGGATGGATATGAGGTACACAGTAAACTAGCCACTACCATCCACAGGATGGATATGAGGTACACAATAAACTAGCCACTACCATCCACAGGATGGATAGGAGGTATACATAAACTAGCCACTACCATCCACAGGATGGATATGAGGTACACAGTAAACTAGCCGAGTGAGCAGATATGTGGAGGTGAGAGAGAGGAGGTGGAGAGGGGTGAGTGGCAGAGGGGAGGAGGTGGAGGAGAGGAGGGTGGAGAGGGAGAGGAGAGGAGGGAGGGGGAGAGGAGGTGAGAGGAGTAGAGAGATGAGGTGAGAGGAGGGTGAGTGATGGAGTGGGTGAGAGGAGGGTGAGAGTGGAGGGTGAGAGTGGAGTGGTGAGGGGTGAGTGGCAGAGGGGAGGGTGAGGGTGAGGGTGAGTGGTGAGGATGGAGGGTGAGAGGAGTGGGTGAGAGGAGGGTGAGGAGGGAGGAGAGGGTGAGGGTGAGAGTGGAGTGGTGAGAGGAGTGGTGAGGGGAGGAGTGGGTGAGAGGAGGTGAGGCAGGAGGGAGGAGGGTGAGCAGGGAGTGAGCAGGAGAGAGGAGGGTGCAGAGGAGGAGGAGAGGGTGGGAGGGTGAGGAGAGGAGGTGGAGAGGAGGAGGGTGAGGAGGAGTGGTGAGGTGAGGTGGTAGAGGAGGGTGAGAGTGAGGGTGCAGAGTGGAGGGTGAGGGAGGAGTGGTGAGAGGAGGGTGAGTGATGGAGGTGAGGCAGGAGGTGAGAGGAGGCAAGATGAGGCAGGGTGAGAGGAGAGGTGAGGGGAGGAGGGTGAGAGTGAGTGGGTGAGAGGAGTGGTGAGGAGGAGGGTCAGAGGAGTGGTGAGAGGAGGCAGAGAGGAGTGGTCAGAGGAGTGGAGAGTATGGAGGTGGAGGCAGAGGGTGAGGAGAGAGGAGGCAGAGGTGAGGCAGGAGGAGGTCAGGGTGAGAGTGAGGGTGAGTGGGGTGAGAGGGTGGGAGGGAGGGTGAGAGGAGGGTGAGGAGGAGTGGTGAGAGTGAGCAGAGAGGGGTGAGTGGTAGAGGGGAGGAGCAGAGAGTGGAGTGGTGAGAGTGGGAGGGCAGAGAGTGAGGGTGAGGTGAGGGAGGAGGGTCAGAAGAGAGGAGTGGTGAGAGGAGAAGGGTGGAGAGGAGTCAGAGAGGAGTGGTGAGGGTGGGGAGGTGGAGGGTGGAGCAGGAGGAGGAGGGTGAGAGGAGTGGGTGAGTGAGGAGGTGAGAGGAGTAGAGGAGGAGTGGTAGAGGGTGATGTGGGGATAGAGAGGAGGGTGAGAGAGTAGGTAGAGGAGTGAGGGTGAGAGGAGTGGTGAGAGGGTGAGGGTGGAGAGGAGTGGAGGGAGAGGAGGGTGAGAGAGGAGTGGAGAGGAGGAGGTGAGGAGTGAGTGGTGAGGAGTGGGAGTGGTGAGGAGGAGTGGTGAGGGTATGGTAGGGTGAGGTGAGGAGGAGGAGAGGAGGGTGAGGAGTGGGGAGGGTGAGGGAGGAGGGTGGTCAGGTGAGTCAGAGGGGAGGAGGGTGAGGGGTGAGTGGAGAGGGAGGAGCAGAGAGTGGAGGTGGAGGAGGAGTGGTGAGGGGTCAGGGTGAGGGGTGAGGTGAGGGGTGCAGGGTGAGGGGTGGGAGGGTGAGAGGGTGAGGAGGAGGAGGGTGGAGGTGAGGTGAGGTCAGAGGAGGGTGAGTGGGGTGAGGGTGAGTGGAGGAGGGTGAGGTGGAGCAGAGGTGAGGTGAGAGGAGGGTGAGGGTGAGGTGGCAGGGTGAGGAAGAGCAGGAGGGTGAGAGTGAGGCAGAGGGGTGAGTGGTGAGGGTGGGAGGAGGGTGAGGGAGGAGTGGTGAGGGTGAGGGAGAGGAGGGTGAGAGTGGGAGGGTGAGGTGAAAGGAGGGTGAGAGGAGGGTGGGAGGGGAGGAGGGTGGAGGGTGGAGTGGGTGAGGTGAGGAGGGTGAGGAGGAGGTGAGGAGGAGGGTGAGGGTGAGGAGGAGGGTCAGGAGGAGTGGAGAGGGGTGAGGTGAGAGGTGAGGGTGAGGGGAGGGTGAGGGTGAGTGGTGAGGGTGAGGTGAGGGAGGGTGGAGGGTGAGTAGGAGAGGAGTGGGTGAGGAGGAGTGGTGAGGGGTGAGTGGTGAGATGGAGGGTGAAGGGTGAGGGGTGGAGGTGAGGTGAGGTGAGAGGAGGGTGAGGAGGCAGGGTGAGGAGGGCAGGAGAGGAGGGTGAGGGGTGAGTGGTGAGAGGAGGTCAGAGGGTGAGTGGAGAGGGTGAGGAGAGGGGTGAGTGGTGAGAGGAGGCAGAGGAGAGGATATGAGAGGAGGTGAGAGAGGGAGGTAGAGGGGTGAGGGTGAGAGTGGAGTGGTGAGGGTGAGTGGTGAGAGTGAGTGGTGAGGGGTGAGGTCAGGAGGGTGAGGAGGTAGGGAGGGAGGAGGGTGGAGGGTCAGGAGATGGAGTGGTGAGAGGAGAGGCAGAGAGTGGAGTGGTGAGGGTGAGTGGTAGAGAGGAGGTGGAGAGGAGTGAGGTGGAGAGGAGTGGTGAGGGTGGAGGTGAGGGTGAGTCAGAGAGGAGGTGGAAGGGAGGAGGCAGAGAGGAGTCAGGAGGGGTGGAGTGGTGAGGTGGAGTGGTGAGGTGGAGGTGAGGTGAGTGGGCAGAGGGAAGTAGGAGGTGGAGAGGTGAGAGGTGAGGGAGAGAGGAGAGGTGAGGAGGAGGGGTGAGGGGTGAGTGGTGAGAGGAGTGGTGAGAGGAGTGGAGGAGGGTGGGAGGGTGAGAGGTGAGTGGGTGAGGAGTGGTGAGGCGAGGGTGGAGGGAGAGGAGGAGGGTGAGGAGTGGAGGGTAGAGAGGAGGCAGAGGGTGAGTCAAGAGAGGAGGGTGAGGGTGAGTGGTCAGGTGAGGGTGAGGGTGGAGGGTGAGAGTGAGGAGAGGGTGAGGGTGAGGTGAGGGTGAGGTAAGAGGGGTGAGGTGCAGAGGAGTGGGTGAGGGTGAGGCAAGAGGGTGAGTGGGTGAGGGGTGATGGCAGGGAGGAGGTGAGGGAGGTGAGAGTGAGGGTGAGGAGTGGAGGGGAGGGGTGAGGGTGGAGAGTGGAGTGGTGAGAGGAGGGTGAGGGTGAGGGTGAGGGTGAGGTGAGGGAGAGGTGAGGGTGAGAGGTGAGGTGAGGGGTGGGAGGAGAGGAGGGAGGGAGAGGAGGTGAGTGGGGTAAGAGGGGTGAGGTGCAGAGATGAGTGGTCAGAGTGGAGGTGAGAGTGAGTGGTGAGGGGTGAGTGGTGGGAGAGTGGAGGGTGAGGGGTGGAGGGTGGATAAGAGGGGCACAGAGGGGAGGTGAGGTGAGGGAAAGAGGGTGAGGTGAGAGGAGCAGGAGGGGAGGGTGAGGTGAGGAGTGGTGAGGGGTGAGGGTGGAGAGAGGTAGCAGAGAGTGAGGCAGAAGAGGAGGTGAAGAGGGTGAGGGTGAGAGTGGGAGTGGTGAGGAGGAGGTGTAGGGGTGAGGGTGAGGGGTGAGGTGGTGAGGGGAGGAGTGGTGAGGCGGGAGTGGTGAGGTGAGGCAGAGGAGTGGAGGTGGAGGAGGGTGGGGAGGTGGAGGCAGGGAGAGTGGAGGGAGAGGAGGGTGAGGAGTGAGGGTGAGGTGGAGAGGGTGAGGGTGAGGTCAGAGGGTAGGGGCAGGAGGAGGGTGAGTGGAGAGGAGGAGTAGGAGGGAAGAGGAGAGGAGGAGGGGTGGAAGGGAGGAGGAGTGGGAGGAGAGGGTGAGGTGAGAGTGGGAGGGTGAGAGGAGTGGTGAGGGAGGAGGGTGGGGAGGGTGAGGGTGAGGGAGGAGGCAGAGAGGAGGTGAGGAGAGGTGAGGGTGAGGGGAGGAGGGTGAGGGTGAGGTGAGGGTGGAGTGGTGAGGAGCAGGAGAGGTGAGGTGCAGGGAGAGGGAGCAGGAGGAGGAGGTGAGAGAGGAGTAAGAGGAGTGGTGAGGGAGAGGTGAGGGAGAGGGGTGAGGGTGGGAGGCAGGAGAGGAGGGTGAGGGTGAGTGGTGAGAGGAGTGGTCAGGGAGGGGAGGGTGAGGTGAGTGGCAGAGAGTGGAGGGTGGAGAGGAGGGTGATGGGTGAGGGTGGTGAGGCAGAGGAGGAGGTGGGAGAGGAGGGAGAGAGGAGGGTGAGGGTGGAGTGGTCAGGAGGGAAGAGAGGGAGTAAGAGGAGGAGGGTGGAGAGGAGGGTGAGGAGTGGAGAGGGTGAGTGGTGGAGGGTGAGTGGTGAGGGGTGAGCAGGTGGTGAGGGTGAGGGTGAGGCAGGAGGCAGAGGAGTGGAGCAGAGGAGGAGGGAGGTAGGTGAGTGGGTGAGGAGTGAGAGTGGGGTGAGGGTGGAGTGGTGAGAGGAGGGAGGAGACAGGGTGAGAGGAGTGGTGAGGGAGGAGTCAGAGGGGTGGGAGTGGGTGAGGGAGGAGGGTGAGAGGAGGGTGAGAGGAGGTGAGGGGTGAGGTGAGGGTGGAGTATGAGGGCAGAGGGTGGAGAGGTGGAGGGTGAGAGGTGAGGGGCAGGAGGGTGAGGTGCAGAGAGGAGGCAGAGGAGGAAGTGGTGAGAGGGTGGAGGGGTGAGGGAGGAAGGGTGAGGAGGAGGGTGAGGAGGAGTGGAGGAGGGTGGGAGGCAGGGTGGAGGGTGGAGAGAGGAGGGTGAGGGTGAGGTGAGGGGAGGTGGAGGGAGGAGGGTGGGGAGGAGGGTGAGGGGTGAGGAGGAGGAGAGGGTGAGTGGGTGAGGGTGGAGTGGGTGAGGGTGGAGGGTGAGGGAGGAGGTGAGTGGGGTGGAGGGTGAGGAGGAGAGGTGAGGGTGAGAGGGGAGGAGAGGGTGAGGGTGATGGAGGAGTGCAGGGAGAGGTGAGTGCAGGAGGAGGAGTGGAGGAGGTGAGAGGTGGAGGGTGAGGGAGAGGGTGAGTGGTGGAGAGGCAGTGGTGGAGGGCAGGGTGAGAGCGAGGTGAGGAGGAGTGGTGAGGAGGCAGGGAGGTGCAAGAGGCAGGTGGAGGGTGGCAGAGTGGAGCAAGGGAGGAGTGGTGAGGGTGAGCAGAGGGTGAGGGCAAGAGGGTGGGAGTGGTGAGGGAGGAGCAGGAGAGGCAGGAGTGGTGAGGGAGTAGCAGGTGGATTGGAGGGCAGAGGGTGAGTGGTGAGAGTGAGTGGTGAGGGTGAGGCAGAGGGTGGAGGGAGAGGGTGAGGGGGAGAGTGGGTCAAGAGGGTGAGGTGAAAGAGGGTGAGGCGGAGAGGAGGAGGGAGAGGTGAGCGGTGAGAGTGAGTGGTGGAGGGTGAGTGGTGAGGGAGGAGCATGGTGAGGCGAGCGGTGAGGAGGGTGAGGGCAGAGCGGTGAGGGCAGAGTGGGTGAGGGTGAGTGGTGGAGGGGCAGTGGAGCAAGAGACTGAGTGGTGAGGATTGAGTGGTGAGGTGGGAGGAGGGTGGTGAGGGTGAGTGGCAGGTATGAGTAAGAGGACAGGTGAGGGGTGAGTGGGTGAGAGGAGTGGTGAGGGTGAGGGTGAGTGGTGAGGGGTGAGTGGTGGGTGAGTGGTGAGATTGAGTGAAGAGGGTGGAGTGGGTGAGATGGAGGGTGTAGGGCAGGGAGAGGCAGAGAGTGAGGCAGGAGGGAGAGGGTGAGGGTGAGGGTGAGTGGGTGAGGGAAGAGGGCAGGAGGGGTGAGTGGGTGAGGGTGAGACATAATGGAAGCTTCCTCCAATGAAACCTCCCATAGTGAAGCTCCTCCCACAGTGTAAGCTCCTCCCCTATAGTGGAAAGTTCTTCCACAATGAAGCCTCCCAGTGTAGCTCACACACTGAAGCTCCCATAGTGAAGCCTTGATGAAACCTGCCATAGTGAAGCCTTCCACAATGAAATCCCTTCCACAATCAAAGGCCTCCTACAGTATACCCCTAACACACTTGGAAGCCTCCCACTACTTGAAGCCTCCCACAAGTGAAGCTTTCCAACACAGTGCAGCCTCACCATAAGTGAAGCCCTAATGAAAACCTTCCATAGTGAAGCCTTCAGAGTAGCTTAGCTCCCATAGTGAAAGTCTTCCCCATAGTGAAGCCTCATTTCATACTGTAGTCTACAATAGTGAAGGCTAAGCCTCCCATAGTGAAGGCTCCTCAAGCATAGTGAAGCCTCACATAGTGTAGCCTCCCTACAGTGAAGCCTCCCATAGTTAAAGAAGTCCTCACATAGTCAAGCCTCCCATAGTGAAGTCCTCATGCAAGTGGAGCCTTCATCCATATGCGAAGTTCCTCACATAGTGAAGCTCTTCCCCAACATAGTGGAGCTTCCCATAGTAAAGCCTCCCATAGTGTAGCCTCCCATAGTGAAGCTTCAAATACTGAAGCCTCCCATAGTGAAGCTTCTCATAGTGAAGCCTACCATAGTGAAGCTTCCCATAGTGAAGCCTCCCATAATGAAGCCTCCCATAGTGAAGCCTCAGTGAAGCCTCACATAGTGTAGCCTCCCATAGTGTAGCCTCCCATAGTGAAGCCTCCCACCCAGGTGATGCTCCTCCCATATGAAGCTTCCTCCCATAGTGATGCCCTCACACAGTGAAGCCTCACATATGAAAGCCTCCCCATAGTGAAGCCTTTTACATAGTGTAAGCCTCCCATAGTGAAGCCCTCACATAGTGAAGCCTCCCACAGTGAAGCCTCCCATAGTGAATCCTCAGTGAAGCTCCCTCACATAGTGCAGCCTCCCTACAGTCAAGGGGGCCTCCGGCCATAGTGAAGCTTCCTCCCATAGTGAAGCCTCTCCTTTACATAGTGAAGCCTCCCATAGTGAAGCCTCCTCACAGTGAAGTTTCCATAGTGGTTTCCTCCCATAGTGAAGCCTCTCCCATAGTGAAGCCTCCCCACAGTGAAGCCTCCCATAGTGAAAGCCTCAGCGAAGTCCTCACACAGTGTGTAGCCCCACCTAGTGAAGCCTTCCCATAGTGAAGCCTCCCTACAGTGAAGTTTCCCATAGTGTAGCCTCACATAGTGAAGTCCTCACATAGTGAAGCCTCCCACAGGCGAAGCCTCCCACAGTGAAGCCTCACAGCAGAAGTTTCCATAGTGAGCCTTCATAGTGAAGCCCTTCACATAGTGAAGTCTCACATAGTGAAGCCTCCCAACATAGCTTACACTCATGGCATGCTACACTATTTTCGACTACAC
>NW_027200801.1:0-12500 GCF_038502225.1 Cherax quadricarinatus
AATTATAAATCATAATAAACATTATATAAGGGTATCTGAGGCTTTTTCAAGCTTGATTCATTGATGACCGAGGTTATTTACATAATCTAAACCCAGGCTCATTTAAGAATGCTCTGGTTTGTCTTAAGTGTCAAGGTTCTGCTCCAAGGAATTAGGGCTGTTTCCCTGCCATCTTGGGGTAGACCAGCGTGTGCCTAAAGAGTGGTGGGATAAATTATGGCCGTCTTCCCTCGGATAACCTATCGATGTCTTCCTTTAGCTTCAAATGAGTCTGCCATAGACCCGTTTTCTTAATTTTATGAACAATTCTTAAAATCTATGTTCTGTATTCAGATTGTCAGGTGTTTTATATGCCCAAGTTTGACTGAATGTTACATAATTATGTCAGTAATATTAATTTCACCAGGAAATCAGTCCATCACAAGTGCTTGTTGCCTGTCTTCTATTCCTGTAATACTTAATCTTTCTGACACGGGGCACCGAGACTCCTGCATCCCTCTCTTTCTTAACAACATTCCTCGGAACGAATTTGTTAGGACGTCCTACTCATTTCTGCAACATTGCAAGCTCCTGATGTGTTGATTGCAACATGAAAGGCCTAGAGCTATCATACAACTTCCTTTATGTTTGTTTTGCATCTCGTATCGATTGTTCGCGATTTTTTGCATATATATATATATATATATATATACACACACACACACACACACACACACACACACACACACACACACACACACACAGTTTTTGACTTTGTTATATTTGCAGTAACAAAGGTATTTTGAGCACTGGCACTGGTGAAGCAGTGCCAGTGCCAGTGCCAACTGGACTTTAGGACGGTGAGAAACATTTTAATGTCCTTCATTAATTTAGCTGCGGAAATAAAATGTCCTTAAATTCAAGAATGAAAAAAATTGGTCTAGAGTTACTGTGTGTCTGTCAACTTAGTCTGGAGTAGTGTGTAAACTTAGTCTGGAGTAGTGTGTCAACTTAGTCTGGAGTAGTGTGTCAACTTAGTCTGGAGTAGTGTGTCAACTTAGTCTGGAGTAGTGTGTCAACTTAGTCTGGAGTAGTGTGTCAACTTAGTCTGGAGTAGTGTGTCAACTTAGTCTGGAGTAGTGTGTCAACTTAGTCTGGAGTAGTGTGTAAACTTAGTCTGGAGTAGTGTGTCAACTTAGTCTGGAGTAGTGTGTCAACTTAGTCTGGAGTAGTGTGTCAACTTAGTCTGGAGTAGTGTGTCAACTTAGTCTGGAGTAGTGTGTCAACTTAGTCTGGAGTAGTGTGTCAACTTAGTCTGGAGTAGTGTGTCAACTTAGTCTGGAGTAGTGTGTCAACTTAGTCTGGAGTAGTGTGTCAACTTAGTCTGGAGTAGTGTGTCAACTTAGTCTGGAGTAGTGTGTCAACTTAGTCTGGAGTAGTGTGTCAACTTAGTCTGGAGTAGTGTGTCAACTTAGTCTGGAGTAGTGTGTCAACTTAGTCTGGAGTAGTGTGTCAACTTAGTCTGGAGTAGTCTGTCAACTTAGTCTGGAGTAGTGTGTCAACTTAATCTGGAGTAGTGTGTTAACTTAGTCTGGAGTAGTGTGTAAACTTAGTCTGGAGTAGTGTGTCAACTTAGTCTGGAGTAGTGTGTAAACTTAGTCTGGAGTAGTGTGTAAACTTAGTCTGGAGTAGTGTGTAAACTTAGTCTGGAGTAATGTGTCAACTTAGTCTGGAGTAGTGTGTCAACTTAGTCTGGAGTAGTGTGTCAACTTAGTCTGGAGTAGTGTGTCAACTTAGTCTGGAGTAGTGTGTCAACTTAGTCTGGAGTAGTGTGTCAACTTAGTCTGGAGTAGTGTGTCAACTTAGTCTGGAGTAGTGTGTCAACTTAGTCTGGAGTAGTGTGTCAACTTAGTCTGGAGTAGTGTGTCAACTTAGTCTGGAGTAGTGTGTCAACTTAGTCTGGAGTAGTGTGTCAACTTAGTCTGGAGTAGTGTGTCAACTTAGTCTGGAGTAGTGTGTCAACTTAGTCTGGAGTAGTGTGTCAACATAGTCTGGAGTAGTGTGTCAACTTAGTCTGGAGTAGTGTGTCAACATAGTCTGGAGTAGTGTGTCAACATAGTCTGGAGTAGTGTGTCAACATAGTCTGGAGTAGTGTGTCAACTTAGTCTGGAGTAGTGTGTCAACTTAGTCTGGAGTAGTGTGTCAACATAGTCTGGAGTAGTGTGTCAACTTAGTCTGGAGTAGTGTGTCAACTTAGTCTGGAGTAGTGTGTCAACTTAGTCTGGAGTAGTGTGTCAACTTAGTCTGGAGTAGTGTGTCAACTTAGTCTGGAGTAGTGTGTCAACTTAGTCTGGAGTAGTGTGTAAACTTAGTCTGGAGTAGTGTGTAAACTTAGTCTGGAGTAGTGTGTCAACTTAGTCTGGAGTAGTGTGTAAACTTAGTCTGGAGTAGTGTGTCAACTTAGTCTGGAGTAGTGTGTCAACTTAGTCTGCAGTAGTGTGTCAACTTAGTCTGGAGTAGTGTGTCAACTTAGTCTGCAGTAGTGTGTCAACTTAGTCTGGAGTAGTGTGTCAACTTAGTCTGCAGTAGTGTGTCAACTTAGTCTGGAGTAGTGTGTCAACTTAGTCTGGAGTAGTGTGTCAACTTAGTCTGGAGTAGTGTGTCAACTTAGTCTGGAGTAGTGTGTCAACTTAGTCTGGAGTAGTGTGTCAACTTAGAATGTATCTCCCCCTTCTATTTCCCACTCCATCTCTCCCTTATTCCCTCCCTCCCTCCTTCTAGGTACTTGTCATTCATCCTCCCTCTCTCCCTTCCACTCCCCTTTTCTTCTGCCAACTTAACAGACCTGAGGGTGAAACGAGGGAAGGAGAATTGGAGAGAAGAGAGATAACCTGAGGGGATAGACGAAGCAGAAAATATGGTGAAATTGGTGTAAGGGGAACCGAGGGGTAAGAGGAGGAGGGGAGAAGAAGAGGAAGATAAAAGAGGGGGAGAGGAGGGGCAGAAGAGGAAGGAGGAGAGACAATTGAGAGAAGAAATGAGATAATTGAGTTGAGGGAGAAAATGGTAGGCAACAGTTAGGTATCTTTATTCCGAAACGTGTCGACAGCACAGCAGGCTGCTACAGTCGAGTACATAAAGTAGGTAGGAGCAGCAAATATGTGAAGACAATGTAGTCAGTCCATCACCCTTGAAGACGTGAATCTGAGGTTGTCAGTCCCTCAGCCTGGAGAAGACTTCTGTTCCATAGTCTTCACATCCTGTCGGTGCTCTTTACCATTTTGATAAATAATATATATCTATATATATATATATATATATATATATATATATATATATATATATATATATATATATATATATATATAATATATATATATATATATGCATCCTAGGTAGTAGGTTGGTAGACAACCGCCCAGGGAGGTACTACCATCCTGTGATAGTAGGTTGGTAGACAACAACCACCCAGGGAGGTACTACCATCCTGTGATAGTAGGTTAGTAGACAACAACCACCCAGGGAGGTACTACCGTCCTGTGGTAGTAGGTTGGTAGGCAACAACCACCCAGGGAGGTACTACCATCCTGTGGTAGTAGGTTGTAGACAGCAACCACCCAGGGAAGTACTCCCATCCTGTGGTAGTAGGTTGGTAGACAACCACCCAGGGAGGTACTACCATCCTGTGGTAGTAGGTTGGTAGACAGCAACCACCCAGGGAGGTACAACCATCCTGTGGTAGTAGGTTAGTAGACTACCACCACCCAGGGAGGCACTACCATCCTGTGGTAGTAGGTTGGTAGACAACCACCCAGGGAGGTACTACCATCCTGTGGTAGGTTGGTAGACAGCAACCACCCAAGGAGGTACTACCATCCTGTGGTAGTAGGTTGGTAGACAGCAACCACCCAGGGAAGTACTCCCATCCTGTGGTAGTAGGTTGGTAGACAACCACCCAGGGAGGTACTACCGTCCTGTGGTAGTAGGTTGGTAGACAACCACCCAGGGAGGTACTACCGTACTGTGGTAGTAGGTTGGTAGACAACAACCACCCAGGGAGGTACTCCCATCCTGTGGTAGTAGGTTGGTAGACAGCAACCACCCAGGGAGGTACTACCGTCCTGTGGTAGTAGGTTGGTAGACAGCAACCACCCAGGGAGGTACTACCGTCCTGTGGTAGTAGGTTGGTAGACAACCACCCAGGGAGGTACTCCCGTCCTGTGATAGTAGGTTGGTAGACAGCAACCACCCAGGGAGGTACTACCATCCTGTGGTAGAAGGTTGGTAGACAACCACCCAGGGAGGTACTCCCGTCCTGTGGTAGTAGGTTGGTAAACAGCAACCACCCATGGAGGTACTACCGTCCTGTGGTAGTAGGTTGGTAGACAACCACCCAGGGAGGTACTACCGTACTGTGGTAGTAGGTTGGTAGACAACAACCACCCAGGGAGGTACTCCCATCCTGTGGTAGTAGGTTGGTAGACAGCAACCACCCAGGGAGGTACTACCGTCCTGTGGTAGTAGGTTGGTAGACAGCAACCACCCAGGGAGGTACTACCGTCCTGTGGTAGTAGGTTGGTAGACAACAACCACCCAGGGAGGTACTCCCGTCCTGTGATAGTAGGTTGGTAGAGAGCAACCACCCAGGGAGGTACTACCATCCTGTGGTAGAAGGTTGGTAGACAACCACCCAGGGAGGTACTCCCGTCCTGTGGTAGTAGGTTGGTAGACAGCAACCACCCAGGGAGGTACTACCGTCCTGTGGTAGTAGGTTGGTAGACAACCACCCAGGGAGGTACTACCGTCCTGTGGTAGTAGGTTGGTAGACAACAACCACCCAGGTAGGTACTACCATCCTGTGGTAGTAGGTTGGTAGACAACAACCACCCAGGGAGGTACTACCGTCCTGTGGTAGTAGGTTGGTAGACAGCAACCACCCAGGGAGGTAATGCCGCCCTGTGGTAGTAGGTTGTTAGACAACCACCCAGGGAGGTACTACCATCCTGTGGTAGTAGGTTGGTAGACAACCACCCAGGGAGGTACTACCGTCCTGTGGTAGTAGGTTGGTAGACAACAACCACCCAGGGAGGTACTACCGTCCTGTGGTAGTAGGTTGGTAGACAACAACCACCCAGGGAGGTACTACCGTCCTGTGGTAGTAGGTTGGTAGACAACAACCACCCAGGGAGGTACTACCATCCTGTGGTGGTAGGTTGGTAGACAACCACCCAGGGAGGTACTACCGTCCTGTGGTAGTAGGTTGGTAGACAACAACCACCCAGGGAGGTACTACCGTCCTGTGGTAGTAGGTTGGTAGACAGCAACCACCCAGGGAGGTACTACCGTCCTGTGGTAGTAGGTTGGTAGACAACCACCCAGTAAGGTACTACCGTCCTGTGGTAGTAGGTTGGTAGACAACAACCACCCAGGGAGGTACTACCGTCCTATGGTAGTAGGTTGGTAGACAACCACCCAGGGAGGTACTACCATCCTGTGGTAGTGGGTTGGTAGACAACCACCCAGGGAGGTACTACCGTCCTGTGGTAGTAGGTTGGTAGACAACAACCACCCAGGGAGGTACTACCATCCTATGGTGGTAGGTTGGTAGACAACCACCCAGGGAGGTACTACCGTCCTGTGGTAGTAGGTTGGTAGACAACAACCACCCAGGGAGGTACTACCGTCCTGTGGTAGTAGGTTGGTAGAGAACAACCACCCAGGGAGGTACTACCGTCCTGTGGTAGTAGGTTGGTAGACAACAACCACCCAGGGAGGTACTACCATCCTGTGGTAGTAGGTTGGTAGACAACAACCACCCAGGGAGGTACTACCGTCCTGTGGTAGTAGGTTGGTAGACAACTGCCCAGGGAGGTACTACCGTCCTGCCAAGTGAGTGTACAACGAAATCCTGTAATTGTTTTACATGATGGTAGGACTGCTTGTGTCTTTTGTCTGTCTCATAAACATGCAAGATTACAGGTACGTCTTGCTACTTCTACTTACACTTAGGTCACACTACACATACATGTACAAGTATATATACACACTCCTCTCTGGGTTTTCTTCTATTTTCTTTCTAGTTCTTGTTCTTGTTTATTTCCTCTTATCTCCATGGGGAAGTGGAACAGAATTCTTCCTCCGTGAGCCATGCGTGTTGTAAGAGGCGACTAAAATGCCGGGAGCAAGGTGCTAGTAACCTCTTCTCCTGTATATATTACTAAATTTAAAAAGATTAACTTTCGTTTTTCCTTTTGGTCCACCCTGCCTCGGTGGTCCACCCTGCCTCGGTGGTCCACCCTGCCTCGGTGGTCCACCCTGCCTCGGTGGTCCACCCTGCCTCGGTGGTCCACCCTGCCTCGGTGGTCCACCCTGCCTCGGTGGTCCACCCTGCCTCGGTGGTCCACCCTGCCTCGGTGGTCCACCCTGCCTCGGTGGTCCACCCTGCCTCGGTGGTCCACCCTGCCTCGGTGGTCCACCCTGCCTCGGTGGTCCACCCTGCCTCGGTGGTCCACCCTGCCTCGGTGGTCCACCCTGCCTCGGTGGTCCACCCTGCCTCGGTGGTCCACCCTGCCTCGGTGGTCCACCCTGCCTCGGTGGTCCACCCTGCCTCGGTGGTCCACCCTGCCTCGGTGGTCCACCCTGCCTCGGTCGGGGGTCCACCCTGCCTCGGTGGTCCACCCTGCCTCGGTGGTCCACCCTGCCTCGGTGGTCCACCCTGCCTCGGTGGTCCACCCTGCCTCGGTGGTCCACCCTGCCTCGGTGGTCCACCCTGCCTCGGTGGTCCACCCTGCCTCGGTGGTCCACCCTGCCTCGGTGGTCCACCCTGCCTCGGTGGTCCACCCTGCCTCGGTGGTCCACCCTGCCTCGGTGGTCCACCCTGCCTCGGTGGTCCACCCTGCCTCGGTGGTCCACCCTGCCTCGGTGGTCCACCCTGCCTCTGTGGTCCACCCTGCCTCGGTGGTCCACTCTGTCCACCCTGCCTCGTTGGTCCACCCTGCCTCGTTGGTCCACCCTGCCTCGGTGGTCCACCCTGCCTCGGTGGTCCACCCTGCCTCGGTGGTCCACCCTGCCTCGGTGGTCCACCCTGCCTCAGTGGCCCACCCTGCCTCGGTGGCCCACCCTGCCTCGGTGGTCCACCCTGCCTCGGTGGTCCACCCTGCCTCGGTGGTCCACCCTGCCTCGGTGGTCCACCCTGCCTCGGTGGTCCACCCTGCCTCGGTGGTCCACCCTGCCTCGGTGGTCCACCCTGCCTCGGTGGTCCACCCTGCCTCGGTGGTCCACCCTGCCTCGGTGGTCCACCCTGCCTCGGTGGTCCACCCTGCCTCGGTGGTCCACCCTGCCTCGGTGGTCCACCCTGCCTCGGTGGTCCACCCTGCCTCGGTGGTCCACCCTGCCTCGGTGGTCCACCCTGCCTCGGTGGTCCACCCTGCCTCGGTGGTCCACCCTGCCTCGGTGGTCCACCCTGCCTCGGTGGTCCACCCTGCCTCGGTGGTCCACCCTGCCTCGGTGGTCCACCCTGCCTCGGTGGTCCACCCTGCCTCGGTGGTCCACCCTGCCTCGGTGGTCCACCCTGCCTCGGTGGTCCACCCTGCCTCGGTGGTCCACCCTGCCTCGGTGGTCCACCCTGCCTCGGTGGTCCACCCTGCCTCGGTGGTCCACCCTGCCTCGGTGGTCCACCCTGCCTCGGTGGTCCACCCTGCCTCGGTGGTCCACCCTGCCTCGGTGGTCCACCCTGCCTCGGTGGTCCACCCTGCCTCGGTGGTCCACCCTGCCTCGGTGGTCCACCCTGCCTCGGTGGTCCACCCTGCCTCGGTGGTCCACCCTGCCTCGGTGGTCCACCCTGCCTCGGTGGTCCACCCTGCCTCGGTGGTCCACACTGCATCGGTGCCTCGGTGGTCCACCCTGCCTCGGTGGTCCACCCTGCCTCGGTGGTCCACCCTGCCTCGGTGGTCCACCCTGCCTCGGTGGTCCACCCTGCCTCGGTGGTCCACCCTGCCTCGGTGGTCCACCCTGCCTCGGTGGTCCTCCCTGCCGGTGGTCCACCCGGTGGTCCACCCTGCCTCGGTGGTCCACCCTGCCTCGGTGGTCCACCCTGCCTCGGTGGTCCACCCTGCCTCGGTGGTCCACCCTGCCTCGGTGGTCCACCCTGCCTCGGTGGTCCACCCTGCCTCGGTGGTCCACCCTGCCTCGGTGGTCCACCCTGCCTCGGTGGTCCACCCTGCCTCGGTGGTCCACCCTGCCTCGGTGGTCCACCCTGCCTCGGTGGTCCACCCTGCCTCGGTGGTCCACCCTGCCTCGGTGGTCCACCCTGCCTCGGTGGTCCACCCTGCCTCGGTGGTCCACCCTGCCTCGGTGGTCCACCCTGCCTCGGTGGTCCACCCTGCCTCGGTGGTCCACCCTGCCTCGGTGGTCCACCCTGCCTCGGTGGTCCACCCTGCCTCGGTGGTCCACCCTGCC
Source organism: Cherax quadricarinatus (assembly GCF_038502225.1). Classification (NCBI taxonomy): domain Eukaryota; kingdom Metazoa; phylum Arthropoda; class Malacostraca; order Decapoda; family Parastacidae; genus Cherax; species Cherax quadricarinatus. Next base: position 8,437 of record NW_027200801.1, read on the forward strand.
TCGGTGGTCCACCCTGCCTCGGTGGTCCACCCTGCCTCGGTGGTCCACCCTGCCTCGGTGGTCCACCCTGCCTCGGTGGTCCACCCTGCCTCGGTGGTCCACCCTGCCTCGGTGGTCCACCCTGCCTCGGTGGTCCACCCTGCCTCGGTGGTCCACCCTGCCTCGGTGGTCCACCCTGCCTCGGTGGTCCACCCTGCCTCGGTGGTCCACCCTGCCTCGGTGGTCCACCCTGCCTCGGTGGTCCACCCTGCCTCGGTGGTCCACCCTGCCTCGGTGGTCCACCCTGGCTCGGTGGTCCACCCTGCCTCGGTGGTCCACCCTGCCTCGGTGGTCCACCCTGCCTCGGTGGTCCACCCTGCCTCGGTGGTCCACCCTGCCTCGGTGGTCCACCCTGCCTCGGTGGTCCACCCTGCCTCGGTGGTCCACCCTGCCTCGGTGGTTCACCCTGCCTCGGTGGTCCACCCTGCCTCGGTGGTCCACCCTGCCTCGGTGGTCCACCCTGCCCCGGTGGTCCACCCTGCCTCGGTGGTCCACCCTGCCTCGGTGGTCCACCCTGCCTCGGTGGTCCACCCTGCCTCGGTGGTCCACCCTGCCTCGGTGGTCCACCCTGCCTCGGTGGTCCACCCTGCCTCGGTGGTCCACCCTGCCTCGGTGGTCCACCCTGCCTCGGTGGTCCACCCCGCCTCGGTGGTCCACCCTGCCTCGGTGGTCCACCCTGCCTCGGTGGTCCACCCTGCCTCGGTGGTCCACCCTGCCTCGGTGGTCCACCCTGCCTCGGTGGTCCACCCTGCCTCGGTGGTCCACCCTGCCTCGGTGGTCCACCCTGCCTCGGTGGTCCACCCCGCCTCGGTGGTCCACCCTGCCTCGGTGGTCCACCCTGCCTCGGTGGTCCACCCTGCCTCGGTGGTCCACCCTGCCTCGGTGGTCCACCCTGCCTCGGTGGTCCACCCTGCCTCGGTGGTCCACCCTGCCTCGGTGGGACACTACCGGTGTGTTTAAAGAAGGAGATACATATATATATATATATATATATATATATATATATATATATATATATATATATATATATATATATATATATATAAACAGGGTATGAAGTAAGGATGATAAGCAGAGGAGATTGAGATTAACAATAAATAAGGAATTACAATATGGTGCAGATAAGATTGAGGGTAGCCAACAGGGAAGCTAATTTACGAAATGCAATAACGAATAAATTGATGGGATAGGAGAGGAAGGACCAATAGAGTAAACTGGAGGGGAAGGAGAGAGAGGGAAGTAAGGGAGATTAAGCGTGATGAGTGCATAGATAGGGAGGGAGAGAGAGAGAGAGAGAGAGAGAGAGAGAGAGAGAGAGAGAGAGAGAGAGAGAGAGAGAGAGAGAGAGAGAGAGAGAGAACTTAACTATTCATCTGGTTGCTGGGATTGAATCTCAGCTCCTGGCCCTGCCTATCTACTGGCTTCACACACTCTTGGCATCGTGAGCACTATCGTACCTGTTCTTGAAGCTATGTATGGGTCTCGTTTCTACCATTTAACTGTGTAGGTCGCTCCACTTCCTGACCACTCTGAGGCTAAAGAAGTATTTCCTAACATCCCTGTGGCTCAGCTGTCATTTTTAACTTCCAATTGTGACCTCGTATACCCGAGACCCGTCTCTTAGACTGTCTCTGTCCACTCTGTCAATTCCTCTCAGTATTTTGTATGTCGTGATCATGTCTCCTGTCCTTCATTGTCGTCAGATTTAAATTCTCTCCTCATAGTTCATTCCTCTCCGTTTTGGGACTAGTTTTGTTGCAAACTTTTGCTAGTTTTCATGGTTTACCAGATGTGGGTTTCATACTGGTGCTGCGTACTCGAAGATGTGCTTGGCATATCGTGTATGACTCCTTGATGATTGTGAAAGTTACTGTGTGTGTGTGTGTGTGTGTGTGTGTGTGTGTGTGTGTGTGTGTGTGTGTGTGTGTGTGTGTGTGTGTGTGTGTGTGTGTGTCTACATACTGGGTCCTCTCTCTCCCTGTTCCAGGAGCTTTATCATACCTCTTCTTAAAGCTATGTATGGATCCTGCCTCCACTACATCACTCTCCAGATTGTTCCACTTCCTGACAACTCTGTGACTGAAGAAATACTTCCTGACATCCCTGTGACTCATCTGAGTCTTCAACTTCCAGTTGTGTTCCCTTGTTGTTGTGTCCCCTTGTTGCTGTGTCCCCTTGTTGCTGTGTCCCCTTGTTGCTGTGTCCCCTTGTTGCTGTGTCACATCTCTGGAACATTCTTTCTGTCCACTTTGTCAATTCCTCTCAGTATTTTGTATGTAGTTATCATGTCTTCCCTGTCCCTCCTGTCCTCCAGTGTCATTAGGTCGATTTCCTTAACTTCTCCTCGTAGGACATGTCCCTAAGCTCTGGGACTAGTCTTGTTGCAAACCTGTGCACTTTCTTTAATTTCTTGACGTGCTTGACCAGGTGTGGGTTCCAAACTGGTGCTGCATACTCCAGTATGGGCCTGACGTACACGGTGTACAGAGTCTTGAACGATTCCTTACTGAGGTATCGGAACGCTATTCTTAGGTTTGCCCGGCGCCCATATGATGCAGCAGTTACCTGGTTGATGTGCGCCTCAGGAGATGTGCTCGGTGTTATGCTCACCTCAAGATCTCTTTCCTTGAATTACGTTTGTAGTCTTTGGCCCCCCCTAACCTGTAATCAGTCTATGGTCTTCTTTAACCTTCCCCAGTCTTCATGACTTTGCTGGACCAGGCCTGCAGCCTGTCCAGATCCCTATGTAGTCCTGCCTGATCCTCATCCGTTTGAAGTCTCCTCATTAACTTCACATCATTCGCACACAGGGACACTTCTGAGTCTATTCCTTCTGTCATGTTACTCACATACACCAAAAAACAGCACAGGTCCTAGGACTGACCCCTGTGGGACCCCACTCGTCACAGGCGCCCACTCTGACACCTCGTCAAGTGTACCATGACTCGCTGTTGCCTCCCTGTCAGATATTCTCTGATCCATTGCAGTGCCTTACCTGTTATACGTGCCTGATCCTCTAGCATATCCTTTAATCCCTTCTCTGGAACTGATTGTGGGGGGGGCGAGGGGGTGTTTTACTCTGACTAACAGACTGACTTTTTCCGGACAAAAGCACCGATTAACAATAAACAAAAGCAGCCCTTCCAAATTTAAGAAAAAACGGCAGCAGTGCCTCATCCAAACACTCTGGTGCTTTAAAAACGACAACAGTGACTCATCCAAACACTCTGGTGCTTTAAAAACGACAACAGTGACTCATCCAAACACTCTGGTGCTTTAAAAACGACAACAGTGACTCATCCAAACACTCTGGTGCTTTAAAAACGACAACAGTGACTCATCCAAACACTCTGGTGCTTTAAAAACGACAACAGTGACTCATCCAAACACACTGGTGCTTTAAAAATGACAACAGTGCTGGTGATTTAAAAACGACAACAGTGACTCATCCAAACACTCTGGTGCTTTAAAAACGACAACAGTGACTCATCCAAACACTCTGGTGCTTTAAAAACGACAACAGTGACTCATCCAAACACTCTGGTGCTTTAAAAATGACAACAGTGACTCATCCAAACACTCTGGTGCTTTAAAAATGACAACAGTGACTCATCCAAACACTCTGATGCTTTAAAAACGACAACAGTGACTCATCCAAACACTCTGGTGCTTTAAACACGACAACAGTGACTCATCCAAACACACTAGTGCTTTAAAAACGACAACAGTGACTCATCCAAACACACTGGTGCTTTAAAAACGACAACAGTGACTCATCAAAACACTCTGGTGCTTTAAAAACGACAACAGTGACTCATCCAAACACTCTGGTTCTTTAAAAACGACAACAGTGACTCATCCAAACAAACTGGTGCTTTAAAAACGACAACAGTGACTCATCCAAACAAACTGGTGCTTTAAAAACGACAACAGTGACTCATCCAAACAAACTGGTGCTTTAAAAACGACAACAGCGACTCATCCAAACAAACTGGTGCTTTAAAAACGACAACAGTGACTCATCC
>NW_027200802.1:0-16790 GCF_038502225.1 Cherax quadricarinatus
TGTACCTGGAAGACAAACATTTATATTTTACCCAAGTCAATTTTACAGGTTAAGAGCTGTTATCCTGCCCCAGTTTGTTTTACAGCCCAGCCCTATCTATAACATGTTACGATCACCCCAGGATGCAACCCACAACAGACGACTAACACCCAGGTACCTAGTAATTGCTATGTGCACAGGGGCAACATGTGTAAGGAAACATGCCCAATGTTTCACCCATGCCGGGGATCGAACCACGGACACTCATTGAGCTGAGTGCGTTGCCAGCCGAGCCACGGGACACCTAAAGGTAACGATATCCGAAATAGTCACAAAAAAAGACACCTACTTGATGTGAGAGAGGGAGAGAGAGAGTCTCAGCTCCTTAATCGGGTGAGCTCTATCATGCCTATTCTTAACGCTATGTATGGATTCTGCCTCTCCCACTTCTGTGTCTAGGTCGTTTCACTTTCTGACTATCCCAGGGCGAAATAGGTATTTATTTATTGCTGAAACGTTTAGTCTACGCGATAGGCTTCCTGAATTAAATGCAGACGATAATAACTATGGAGACAGCAATAATGATGGAGACTAATCACATTATCTTATCCTCTCCGCTGCTCCTTCTGTCTCTGTGTTTATTCTCTTCTGCATGGGTAGTGAAGAAGGCTACCGTGTAGACGAAACGTACTGTATACCATTTTCACTATTAAATATGTGGTTTCCTAATATCACTATGACTCATTTGTGCTTTTACTTTTCATCTGTGATCTCGTGTACCTAAGACCCGCCTCTCAGAGACTCCTTGTCCAGTCTGTCAATTCCTTATAATTATGCCACATGTGGTCCTGTTGTCCTCTTTAGTTGTCAGGCTTAGCTCCTCTAGCTTCTCCTCATAGTTTATACCCCTCAGCGCTGAGACTAGTTTCTTTTCAAATCTTTGTAATTTTTTTAGTTTCTTTTTTAATACATTACCAGATGAAGGTTCCGTTCTGGAGCTGCACACTCCAAAATGGGCCTGACATATACCGTGTATAAGGTCGTAAATGTAGATGTTACTGAAACTTTCCCTAAATTTGCAAGTCTCATGTTTGCTGCAGAGCTTATTCGGGTCATGTGTGCCTTAGGGAAGATGTTCGGAACTATGCTCACCCCGAGGTCCTTCTCTTTCAGGGAAGTTTACAGCCTTTGCCCACCAAGTCTGTACACTGTTTTCCCTTTTCCGATTTTATTTCACATTTGTTGGGGCTAAATTTAAATAGCCACTTGTCAGATCACTCATGCAACTTGCTCAGATCCATTTGTAGTTTTTCCTGGTCTAGTCCTGTCGGTATTATGTTTATTAATTGCATATCTGCTAAGAGGGAAACCTTTGATTGTCCGTTACGTTGTTTACTTACTGGTCCATACACTGACCCTTGTGGAACCGCACTTGTCGCAACGCCTATTCCTACATCGCCTCCCTGAGAATAACTCGTTGCATCGTTCCCGTTATGTATTCCTTGATGCACTCTAGCGCTTTCCTTATAATTCCTACCTGCTCTCCTAGTTTGTATGCCAGCGTCTTGTGGGATACTGTATGGAACGCCTTCTTGCAAGCCAAAAATATATAGTCTACCCATCCCTCTTTCTCCTGACTAACGTTCGTTACCTTATCATAGAACTCCAGTGGATTTGTGAGACAAGATTTACCATCTTGAAAATCGTGCTGGATTTTTTTTTTAAGAATCCCCTTCTTTCCAGAATTTCCACTATTCTCTTGATCGTCTTCTTAAACTTACATCCCATGCATGTTAGTGAAACTCCCACCTGTCTATCCAGTTCTTTAGTTATTGAGACTTCATTCACTGTTTTCCAGATCTGTGGCAGTTGCTCTTTTACTATCAATTTGTTGAATATCACTGCTAGTGGTTCCCACAGGCCCTCGGCTCCCTCTCGCAGAACCCAGGGCGAGATTGTCTTACCCCATTCCCTTCGAGGTATCTAGATCACTCAATAGTTTCTTCACATATTCTCACGTTGCTTGCATTATGTCCAGTACTGAGTTGTGCACCCTCTATCTCTGACTCTGGCAGTGTTCCTGACGGTGTGTACATGTGGGTGCTAAGAATGGTGTTAACATGGGGCAGTTAGGTATTACCAACATTAGTATGTGCGGGTGGGTGCTGTTAACGTTAATATGAGTGCAACAGGAGCATGCAACGATTGTAAATATGCAAGTGGGATATATAACACTAGTCTGAATGCAGAGGGGCACTAACAACTGTATTATACGTGCAAGTGGGTGCTCAGCAACAGCAGAATATGCAAGTGGGTGCTCAGCAACAGCAGAATATACAAATGGGTGCTCAGCAACAGCAGTATGTGTGCAAGTGTCACTGAATGAGCAACTAGGTGTCAACAACGACAGTTTGCAAATTGGTGCTAGCAATGGCAGTATGTGTGTAACTGGGTTCTAGCAACGGCAGTATGTATGCAAGGGTGCTAGCAATGGCAATGTGAGTGCAAGTGACTAGTAGCAACTACACTGTGCAAGTGAGTACTGAAAGAGAAAGTGTGAGCGGAGATGGATCTTAGTATCTACAGTGTAGTTGCAAATAAGTTCTAGCAATTGCTGGGTGTGTGCAACTGGCTGTTAGCAACACCAGTATGAGTACAAATGGGTTTTTACAGCAACAGTAGGTGTGAGGGTACTATCAACTGCAATATATATGTGAGTGACTGTCAGCAACATTGTAGGTGACAGCAACGGCAGTATAAGTCCAAATCAGTGTTAATAACAACAGTATATGTAAGTGGGTACTAGCAACAGCAGTAAGTGTGCAAGTGGGTGCTAGCAGCGGCAGGATGTGTAAGTGGTTGCTAGCACCGGTAGTATGTGTGCAAGTGGGTGCTAGCAGCGGCAGGATGTGTAAGTGGTTGCTAGCACCGGTAGTATGTGTGCAAGTGGGTGCTAGCAGCGGCAGTATGTGTAAGTGGGTGCTAGCAGCGGCAATATGTGGGTCCAAGCAGCGGCAGTAAGTGTGCAAGTGGCTGCTAGCAGCGGCAGTATGTGTGCAAGTGGTTGCTAGCAGCGGCAGTATGTGTGCAAGTGGTTGCTAGCAGCGGCAGTATGTGTGCAAGTGGTTGCTAGCAGCGGCAGTATGTGTGCAAGTGGTTGCTAGCAGCGGCAGTATGTGTGCAAGTGGTTGCTAGCAGCGGCAGTATGTGTGCAAGTGGTTGCTAGCAGCGGCAGTATGTGTGCAAGTGGTTGCTAGCAGCGGCAGTATGTGTGCAAGTGGGTGCTGAGCAACGGGCCTGGGCTATTGATCTGCAATGATCTGTGCCTCCCTCCCCGGCCATCAGCAAGCCACTCTGATGGTCCTAAGTCTGATGCTCGCCACTAGTGCACTCACTGTACACAGCTGTAGGTACTTCCTCATTGTACACTGTTGCAGTCTTCATCATTTTACACTTGTGCAGTCATACTGTACAAATGTGTAGTGTGCCGCTTCGCGGTAGTACAGTGATGCAGTACACTGCAGTAACACGTTGTTGATGTGAACTGCAGCGGAATACTGATGCAGTATATTGCTGCAGTATACTGTTGAACTAACACTGCTGCTGTATGCTTGTTCAGTACACTGCTGCAGTGCACATCAGTGCAGCACTGATGCAGTATATATTTTGCAGTACACTGATGCAATACCACTATCGCAGTTTGCTGATACAGCACTCTGACACAGTGCATTGATACAGTACACTGAAGGAGTACATTGATGCAAAAACACTGCTTAAGTACACTGTTGAAATACACTGAAGAAGTACAATGGTACAATTCAGTAAGGCATTTCACTCTAGCTGTTCATTGAAACAGTACACTGATGCAATACAACGATGAAAGTACAATAGTACACTGAAGCACTAATACTGCTGCAGTACACTGCTGCAGTACACTGCTGCAGTACACATCCGCAGTACCTTGATGCACTTCTGTGATGCAACAAAAAGATTTACTAACACTGGTGCAATACACTGTTCCACTATGTTAAACCAGTGTAGTGACACAGTACACTGACGAAGTGTAGTAACAAAATACATTGACGTAGTACAGTGACAGTACACTGACGCAGTATAGTGACACGATACACTGATGCAGTACACCAGTGCAATACACTGTTGAAAAATAATGCTGCAGTGCATATCTTCTGTACACTGATGTACTAAACTAATGCGATACACTGAAACGTTAAGAAGTACACTGACATAGTACACTGAAGCACCTCAGTAATTCATTACAACACACTAATGCTGTATAAGGAAGGAAACCAGTAATACTGTCCACAGCTGCGTAACACTGATGCATTACAGTGATACACTACACTGTACCAGTACACTGGTGCAGTGGTGTACCACTACACTGGTGTACCAGTACACTGGTGTACCAGTACACCATTACACTAAAGAAGTACACTGATACCCTACACTGTACTAGTACACTGATACACTACAATACCCAGTACACTGATATATTATAATGCACCAGTACAGTGATACACTACACTGCAACAGTAGACTGATAGACTACCCTGCACCAGTTCAGTGATACGCTACACTGCATCAATACACTGATACACTGCACTGCACTAGTACACTGATACACTACACTGCATCAACACACTGATACAGTCCACTGCACCAGTACACTGACAAACTACACTGCTCCACTACACTGATACACTACACTGCACCAGTACACTGATAGACAACCCTGCACCAGGACACTGATTCAGTACACTGTACAAGCACATTGATTCACTAAACTGCACCAGTACACTGATACACTACACTGTACTAGTACATTGATACAATACACTGCACCAATACACAGATACATTACACTGCACCAGCACACTGACACTACACTGCATCAGCACACTGATACAGTACAATACACCAGTACACTGATATACTACACTGCTCCATTACACTTATACACTACACTGCACCAGTACGCTGATAGACTACCCTGCACCAGTACACTGATACAGTACACTGTACCAGTACATTGATACACTACACTCTACCAGTACACTGATACACTACACTGTACCAGTACACTGATACAGTACACTGCACCAATAAACTGATACACTACACTGCAATAGTACACTGAAACAGTACACTGCACCAGTACACTGATATACTACACTGCTCCACTACACTGATAGAGTAAACTGTACCAGTATATTGATACACTACACTGCACCAATACACTAATACACTACACTGCACCAGTACACTGATATACCACACAGCACCAGTACACTGTTACACTACACTGCACCAATACACTGGTACACTACACTGTAAAAATAATTTTATACACTACACTGTACCAGTACACTGACACACTACACTGCACCAGTACACTGATACACTACACTGCACCAGTACACTGATACACTACACTGCACCAGTACACTGATACACTACACTGCACCAGTACACTGATACACTGCACTGCACCAGTACACTGATACACTACACTGCACCAATACACTGATACACTACACTGCACAAGTACACCGATACACTACACTGCACCAGTACACTGATACACTATACTGCACCAGTACACTGATGCACTGCACTGCACCAGTTCACTGATACACTACACTGCACTAGTACACTGATACACTACACTGTACCAGTACACTGATACACTACACTGCACCAGTACACTGATACACTACACTGCACCAGTACACTGATTCACTGCACTGCAAAAGTACACTGATACACTACACTGCACCAGTACACTGATACACTACACTGCACCAGTACACTGATTCACTGCACTGCAAAAGTACACTGATACACTACACTGCACCAGTACACTGATACACTACACTGCACCAGTACACTGATACACTACACTGCACCAGTACACTGATACACTACACTGCACCAGTACACTGATACACTGCACTGCACCAGTACACTGATACACTACACTGCACCAGTAAACTGATACACTACACTGCACCAGTACACTGATACAATACACTGCACCAGTACACAGATACACTACACTGCACCAGTACACTGATACACTACACTGCACCAGTAAACTGATACACTACACTGCACCAGTACACTGATACACTACACTGCACCAGTACACTGATACACTACACTGCACCATTAAACTGATACACTACACTGCACCAGTACACTGATACACTACACTGCACCAGTAAACTGATACACTACACTGCACCAGTACACTGATACACTACACGGCACCAGTACACAGATACACTACACTGCAACAGTACACAGATACACTACACTGCACCAGTACACTGATACACTACACTGCACCAGTACACTGATACACTACACTGCACCAGTAAACTGATACACTACACTGCACCAGTACACTGATACACTACACTGCACCAGTAAACTGATACACTACACTGCACCAGTACTCTGATACACTACACTGCACCAGTACACAGATACACTACACTGCACCAGTACACTGATACACTACACTGCACCAGTACACTGATACACTACACTGCACCACTACACAGATACACTACACTGCACCAGTACACAGATACACTACACTGCTCCAGTACACTGATACACTACACTGATACACTACACTGCACAGTACAGATACACTACACTGCACCACTACAGTACACTGATACACTACACAGTACACAGATACACTACACACTACACAGATACACTACACTGCACCAGTACACAGATACACTACACTGCACCAGTACACAGATACACTACACTGCACCAGTACACAGATACACTACACTGCACCAGTACACTGATACACTACACTTCACCAATACACTGATACACTACACTGCACCAGTACACTGATACACTACACTGCACCAGTACACTGATACACTACACTGCACCAGTACACTGATACACTACACTGCACCAGTACACTGATACATTACACTGCACCAGTACACTGATACACTACACTGCACAAGTACACTGATACACTACACTGCACCAGTACACTGATACACTACACTGCACCAGTACACTGATACACTACACTGCACCAGTACACTGATACACTACACTGCACCAGTACACTGATACACTACACTGCACCAGTACACAGATACACTACACTGCACCAGTACACAGATACACTACACTGCACCAGTACACTGATACACTACTGCACCAGTACACAGATACACTACACTGCACCAGTACACAGATGCACTACACTGCACCAGTACACTGATACACTACACTGCACCAGTACACAGATACACTACACTGCACCAGTACACAGATACACTACACTGCACCAGTACACAGATACACTACACTGCACCAGTACACAGATACACTACACTGCACCAGTACACTGAAACACTACACTGCACCAGTACACAGATACACTACACTGCACCAGTACACAGATACACTACACTGCACCAGTACACTGATACACTACACTGCACCAGTACACAGATACACTACACTGCACCAGTACACAGATACACTACACTGCACCAGTACACTGATACACTACACTTCACCAGTACACAGATACACTACACTGCACCAGTACACAGATACACTACACTGCACCAGTACACAGATACACTACACTGCACCAGTACACTGATACACTACACTGCACCAGTACACTGATACACTACACTGCACCAGTACACTGATACACTACACTGCACCAGTACACTGATACACTACACTGCACCAGTACACTGATACACTACACTGCACCAGTACACTGATACACTACACTGCACCAGTACACTGATACACTACACTGCACCAGTACACTGATACACTACACTGCACCAGTACACTGATACACTACACTGCACCAGTACACTGATACACTGCACTGCACCAGTACACTGATACACTACACTGCACCAGTACACTGATACACTACACTGCACCAGTACACTGATACACTGCACTGATACACTGCACTGCACCAGTACACTGATACACTACACTGCACCAGTACACTGATACACTACACTGCACCAGTACACTGATACACTGCACTGCACCAGTACACTGATACACTACACTGCACATGTACACTGATACACTACACTGCACCAGTAAACTGATACACTACACTGCACCAGTACACTGATACACTACATTGCACCAGTACACTGATACACTACACTGTACCAGTACACTGATACACTACACTGCACCAGTACACTGATACACTACACTGCACCAATACACTGATACACTACACTACACCAGTACACTGATACACTACACTGCACCAGTACACTGATACACTACACTGCACCAGTACACTGATACACTACACTGCACCAGTACACTGATACACTACACTGCACCAATACACTGATACACTACACTACACCAGTACACTGATACACTACACTGCACCAGTACACTGATACACTACACTGCACCAGTACACTGATACACTACACTGCACCAGTACACTGATACACTACACTGCACCAGTACACTGTTACACTACACTGCACCAGTACACTGATACACTACACTGCACCAGTACACTGATACACTACACTGCACCAGTACACTGATACACTACACTGCACCAGTACACTGATACACTTCACTGCACCAGTACACTGATACACTACACTGCACCAGTACACTGATACACTACACTGCACCAGTACACTGATACACTACACTACACCAGTACACTGATACACTACTCTGCACCAGTACACTGATACACTACACTGCACCAGTACACAGATACACTACACTGCACCAGTACACAGATACACTACACTGCACCAGTACACTGATACACTACACTGCACCAGTACACAGATACACTACACTGCACCAGTACACAGATACACTACACTGCACCAGTACACAGATACACTACACTGCACCAGTACACAGATACACTACACTGCACCAGTACACAGATACACTACACTGCACCAGTACACTGATACACTACACTGCACCAGTACACTGATACACTACACTGCACCAGTACACTGATACACTACACTGCACCAGTACACTGATACACTACACTGATACACTACACTGCACCAGTACACTGATACACTACACTGCACCAGTACACTGATACACTACACTGCACCAGTACACTGATACACTACACTGCACCAGTACACTGATACACTACACTGCACCAGTACACTGATACACTACACTGCACCAGTACACTGATACACTACACTGCACCAGTACACTGATACACTACACTGCACCAGTACACTGATACACTACACTGCACCAGTACACTGATACACTACACTGCACCAGTACACTGATACACTACACTGCACCAGTACACTGATACACTACACTGCACCAGTACACTGATACACTACACTGCACCAGTACACTGATACACTACACTGCACCAGTACACTGATACACTACACTGCACCAGTACACTGATACACTACACTGCACCAGTACACTGATACACTACACTGCACCAGTACACTGATACACTACACTGCACCAGTACACTGATACACTACACTGCACCAGTACACTGATACACTACACTGCACCAGTACACTGATACACTACACTGCACCAGTACACTGATACACTACACTGCACCAGTACACTGATACACTACACTGCACCAGTACACTGATACACTACACTGCACCAGTACACTGATACACTACACTGCACCAGTACACTGATACACTACACTGCACCAGTACACTGATACACTACACTGCACCAGTACACTGATACACTACACTGCACCAGTACACTGATACACTACACTGCACCAGTACACTGATACACTACACTGCACCAGTACACTGATACACTACACTGCACCAGTACACTGATACACTACACTGCACCAGTACACTGATACACTACACTGCACCAGTACACTGATACACTACACTGCACCAGTACACTGATACACTACACTGCACCAGTACACTGATACACTACACTGCACCAGTACACTGATACACTACACTGCACCAGTACACTGATACACTACACTGCACCAGTACACTGATACACTACACTGCACCAGTACACTGATACACTACACTGCACCAGTACACTGATGATACACTACACACTACACTGCACCAGTACACTGATACACTACACTGCACCAGTACACTGATACACTACACTGCACCAGTACACTGATACACTACACTGCACCAGTACACTGATACACTACACTGCACCAGTACACTGATACACTACACTGCACCAGTACACTGATACACTACACTGCACCAGTACACTGATACACTACACTGCACCAGTACACTGATACACTACACTGCACCAGTACACTGATACACTACACTGCACCAGTACACTGATACACTACACTGCACCAGTACACTGATACACTACACTGCACCAGTACAGTACACTGCACCAGTACACTGATACACTACACTGCACCAGTACACTGATACACTACACTGCACCAGTACACTGATACACTACACTGCACCAGTACACTGATACACTACACTGCACCAGTACACTGATACACTACACTGCACCAGTACACTGATACACTACACTGCACCAGTACACTGATGCACTACACTGCACCAGTACACTGATACACTACACTGCACCAGTACACTGATACACTACACTGCACCAGTACACTGATGCACTACACTGCACCAGTACACTGATACACTACACTGCACCAGTACACTGATGCACTACACTGCACCAGTACACTGATACACTACACTGCACCAGTACACTGATGCACTACACTGCACCAGTACACTGATACACTACACTGCACCAGTACACTGATACACTACACTGCACCAGTACACTGCACCAGTACACTGATACACTACACTGATACACTACACTACACTGCACCAGTACACTGATTCACTACACTGCACCAGTACACTGATACACTACACTGCACCAGTACACTGATACACTACACTGCACCAGTACACTGATACACTACACTGCACCAGTACACTGATACACTACACTGCACCAGTACACTGATACACTACACTGCACCAGTACACTGATACACTACACTGCACCAGTACACTGATACACTACACTGCACCAGTACACTGATACACTACACTGCACCAGTACACTGATACACTACACTGCACCAGTACACTGATACACTACACTGCACCAGTACACTGATACACTACACTGCACCAGTACACTGATACACTACACTGCACCAGTACACTGATACACTACACTGCACCAGTACACTGATACACTACACTGCACCAGTACACTGATACACTACACTGCACCAGTACACTGATACACTACACTGCACCAGTACACTGATACACTACACTGCACCAGTACACTGATACACTACACTGCACCAGTACACTGATACACTACACTGCACCAGTACACTGATACACTACACTGTACCAGTACACTGATACACTACACTGCACCAGTACACTGATACACTACACTGCACCAGTACACTGATACACTACACTGCACCAGTACACTGATACACTACACTGCACCAGTACACTGATACACTACACTGCACCAGTACACTGATACACTACACTGCACCAGTACACTGATACACTACACTGCACCAGTACACTGATACACTACACTGTACCAGTACACTGATACACTACACTGCACCAGTACACTGATACACTACACTGCACCAGTACACTGATACACTACACTGCACCAGTACACTGATACACTACACTGCACCAGTACACTGATACACTACACTGCACCAGTACACTGATACACTACACTGCACCAGTACACTGATACACTACACTGCACCAATAATTTTATATTGATTCTTTGATCTTGTTTTTTGTAGTTTTGTTGTTTTTGATGTTTTTTTTTTGTTATCTTTTCTTTCTTTTTTTTCGTTTTCTTTTCCTTTTTTTTTTTTTTTTTTTTCTTTTTTTTTTTTTTTTTTTTTTTTTTGCTGTTATGTTCATTGTGTTTTTTTTATTTATTCTATCCTCTTTTTTTTTAAGGTTGTAGAAGCTCTCGCTTCACACGGTGAGGGTCCGGGTTTGATTCCCGGGAAACGGCGGAAACATTGAGCGTGTTTCCTTACACCGGTTGTCCATGTTCACCCATCAGTGAAATAGTTACCTGGGTGTTAATGGACTGGTGTGGGTCGCATCCTGGGTGTTAGTGAACTGGTGTGGGTCACATCCTGGGTGTTAGTGGACTGGTGTGGGTCACATCCTGGGTGTTAGTGGACTGGTGTGGGTCACATCCTGGGTGTTAGTGGACTGGTGTGGGTCACATCCTGGGTGTTAGTGGACTGGTGTGGGTCACATCCTGGGTGTTAGTGGACTGGTGTGGGTCACATCCTGGGTGTTAGTGGACTGGTGTGGGTCGCATCCTGGGTGTTAGTGGACTGGTGTGGGTCACATCCTGGGTGTTAGTGGACTGGTGTGGGTCACATCCTGGGTGTTAGTGGACTGGTGTGGGTCGCATCCTGGGTGTTAGTGGACTGGTGTGGGTCACATCCTGGGTGTTAGTGGACTGGTGTGGGTCACATCCTGGGTGTTAGTGGACTGGTGTGGGTCACATCCTGGGTGTTAGTGGACTGGTGTGGGTCACATCCTGGGTGTTAGTGGACTGGTGTGGGTCACATCCTGGGTGTTAGTGGACTGGTGTGGGTCACATCCTGGGTGTTAGTGGACTGGTGTGGGTCGCATCCTGGGTGTTAGTGGACTGGTGTGGGTCACATCCTGGGTGTTAGTGGACTGGTGTGGGTCACATCCTGGGTGTTAGTGGACTGGTGTGGGTCACATCCTGGGTGTTAGTGGACTGGTGTGGGTCACATCCTGGGTGTTAGTGGACTGGTGTGGGTCACATCCTGGGTGTTAGTGGACTGGTGTGGGTCACATCCTGGGTGTTAGTGGACTAGTGTGGGTCGCATCCTGGGTGTTAGTGGACTGGTGTGGGTCACATCCTGGGTGTTAGTGGACTGGTGTGGGTCACATCCTGGGTGTTAGTGGACTGGTGTGGGTCACATCCTGGGTGTTAGTGGGCTGGTGTGGGTCGCATCCTGGGTGTTAGTGGACTGGTGTGGGTCACATCCTGGGTGTTAGTGGACTGGTGTGGGTCGCATCCTGGGTGTTAGTGGACTGGTGTGGGTCACATCCTGGGTGTTAGTGGACTGGTGTGGGTCGCATCCTGGGTGTTAGTGGACTGGTGTGGGTCACATCCTGGGTGTTAGTGGACTGGTGTGGGTCGCATCCTGGGTGTTAGTGGACTGGTGTGGGTCACATCCTGGGTGTTAGTGGACTGGTGTGGGTCGCATCCTGGGTGTTAGTGGACTGGTGTGGGTCACATCATGGGTGTTAGTGGACTGGTGTGGGTCGCATCCTGGGTGTTAGTGGACTGGTGTGGGTCACATCCTGTGTGTTAGTGGACTGGTGTGGGTCGCATCCTGGGTGTTAGTGGACTGGTGTGGGTCACATCCTGGGTGTTAGTGGACTGGTGTGGGTCGGATCCTGGGTGTTAGTGGACTGGTGTGGGTCACATCCTGGGTGTTAGTGGACTGGTGTGGGTCGCATCCTGGGTGTTATTGGACTGGTGTGGGTCGCATCCTGGGTGTTAGTGGACTGGTGTGGGTCACATCCTGGGTGTTAGTGGACTGGTGTGGGTCACATCCTGGGTGTTAGTGGACTGGTGTGGGTGGCATCCTGGGTGTTAGTAGACTGGTGTGGGTCACATCCTGGGTGTTAGTAGACTGGTGTGGGTCACATCCTGGGTGTTAGTAGACTGGTGTGGGTCACATCCTGGGTGTTAGTAGACTGGTGTGGGTCGCATCCTGGGTGTTAGTGGACTGGTGTAGGTGGCATCCTGGGTGTTAGTAGACTGGTGTGGGTCACATCCTGGGTGTTAGTAGACTGGTGTGGGTCACATCCTGGGTGTTAGTAGACTGGTGTGGGTCACATCCTGGGTGTTAGTAGACTGGTGTGGGTCACATCCTGGGTGTTAGTGGACTGGTGTGGGTCGCATCCTGGGTGTTAGTGGACTGGTGTGGGTCGCATCCTGGGTGTTAGTGGACTGGTGTGGGTGGCATCCTGGGTGTTAGTGGACTGGTGTGGGTCACATCCTGGGTGTTAGTGGACTGGTGTGGGTCACATCCTGGGAGTTAGTGGACTGGTGTGGGTCACATCCTGGGTGTTAGTGGACTGGTGTGGGTCGCATCCTGGGTGTTAGTGGACTGGTGTGGGTCACATCCTGGGTGTTAGTGGACTGGTGTGGGTCGCATCCTGGGTGTTAGTGGACTGGTATGGGTCGCATCCTGGGTGTTAGTGGACTGGTGTGGGTCACATCCTGGGTGTTAGTGGACTGGTGTGGGTCACATCCTTGGTGTTAGTGGACTGGTGTGGGTGGCATCCTGGGTGTTAGTAGACTGGTGTGGGTCACATCCTGGGTGTTAGTAGACTGGTGTGGGTCACATCCTGGGTGTTAGTAGACTGGTGTGGGTCACATCCTGGGTGTTAGTGGACTGGTGTGGGTCGCATCCTGGGTGTTAGTGGACTGGTGTGGGTCGCATCCTGGGTGTTAGTGGACTGGTGTGGGTGGCATCCTGGGTGTTAGTGGACTGGTGTGGGTCACATCCTGGGTGTTAGTGGACTGGTGTGGGTCACATCCTGGGTGTTAGTGGACTGGTGTGGGTCACATCCTGGGTGTTAGTGGACTGGTGTGGGTCACATCCTGGGTGTTAGTGGACTGGTGTGGGTCGCATCCTGGGTGTTAGTGGACTGGTGTGGGTCACATCCTGGGTGTTAGTGGACTGGTGTGGGTCGCATCCTGGGTGTTAGTGGACTGGTATGGGTCACATCCTGGGTGTTAGTGGACTGGTGTGGGTCGCATCCTGGGTGTTAGTGGACTGGTGTGGGTCGCATCCTGGGTGTTAGTGGACTGGTATGGGTCACATCCTGGGTGTTAGTGGACTGGTGTGGGTCGCATCCTGGGTGTTAGTGGACTGGTGTGGGTCGGATCCTGGGTGTTAGTGGACTGGTGTGGGTCACATCCTGGGTGTTAGTGGACTCGTGTGGGTCGCATCCTGGGTGTTAGTGGACTGGTGTGGGTCGCATCCTGGGTGTTAGTGGACTGGTGTGGGTCACATCCTGGGTGTTAGTGGACTGGTGTGGGTCACATCCTGGGTGTTAGTGGACTGGTGTGGGTGGCATCCTGGGTGTTAGTAGACTGGTGTGGGTCACATCCTGGGTGTTAGTAGACTGGTGTGGGTCACATCCTGGGTGTTAGTAGACTGGTGTGGGTCACATCCTGGGTGTTAGTGGACTGGTGTGGGTCACATCCTGGGTGTTAGTGGACTGGTGTGGGTCACATCCTGGGTGTTAGTGGACTGGTGTGGGTCACATCCTGGGTGTTAGTGGACTGGTGTGGGTCACATCCTGGGTGTTAGTAGACTGGTGTGGGTCACATCCTGGGTGTTGGTAGATTGGTGTGGGTCGCATCCTGGGTGTTAGTGGACTGGTGTGGGTCGGATCCTGGGTGTTAGTGGACTGGTGTGGGTCACATCCTGGGTGTTAGTTGACTGGTGTGGGTCGCATCCTGGGTGTTAGTGGACTGGTGTGGGTCTCATCCTGGGTGTTAGTGGACTGGTGTGGGTCACATCCTGGGTGTTAGTGGACTGGTGTGGGTCACATCCTGGGTGTTAGTGGACTGGTGTGGGTGGCATCCTGGGTGTTAGTAGACTGGTGTGGGTCACATCCTGGGTGTTAGTAGACTGGTGTGGGTCACATCCTGGGTGTTAGTAGACTGGTGTGGGTCACATCCTGGGTGTTAGTGGACTGGTGTGGGTCGCATCCTGGGTGTTAGTGGACTGGTGTGGGTCGCATCCTGGGTGTTAGTGGACTGGTGTGGGTGGCATCCTGGGTGTTAGTGGACTGGTGTGGGTCACATCCTGGGTGTTAGTGGACTGGTGTGGGTCACATCCTGGGTGTTAGTGGACTGGTGTGGGTCACATCCTGGGTGTTAGTGGACTGGTGTGGGTCGCATCCTGGGTGTTAGTGGACTGGTGTGGGTCACATCCTGGGTGTTAGTGGACTGGTGTGGGTCGCATCCTGGGTGTTAGTGGACTGGTATGGGTCACATCCTGGGTGTTAGTGGACTGGTGTGGGTCGCATCCTGGGTGTTAGTGGACTGGTGTGGGTCGCATCCTGGGTGTTAGTGGACTGGTGTGGGTCACATCCTGGGTGTTAGTGGACTGGTGTGGGTCGCATCCTGGGTGTTAGTGGACTGGTGTGGGTCGCATCCTGGGTGTTAGTGGACTGGTGTGGGTCACATCCTGGGTGTTAGTGGACTGGTGTGGGTCACATCCTGGGTGTTAGTGGACTGGTGTGGGTCACATCCTGGGTGCTAGTGGACTGGTGTGGGTCACATCCTGGGTGTTAGTAGACTGGTGTGGGTCACATCCTGGGTGTTATTGGACTGGTGTGGGTCACATCCTGGGTGTTAGTAGACTGGTGTGGGTCACATCCTGGGTGTTAGTAGACTGGTGTGGGTCACATCCTGGGTGTTAGTTGACTGGTGTGGGTCACATCCTGGGTGTTAGTAGACTGGTGTGGGTCGCATCCTGGGTAAAAACTGACCTAATCTGCTCAGCATAACACCGTGCTTTCTGTATTGTAGTATGTCATTGATGTCAGCTGTGGTCTGTATACCTTGTACATGTACTTGTATACATTGCACATGTA
>NW_027200803.1:0-16781 GCF_038502225.1 Cherax quadricarinatus
GATGGTGCGTTGGTTGATCTTAGTTACTAGATGGTGAGTTGGTTAATCTTAGTTACTAGATGGTGAGTTGGTTAATCTACGTTACTAGATGGTGTGTTGGTTAATCTTGGTTACTAGATGGTGTGTTGGTTACTAGATGG
Source organism: Cherax quadricarinatus (assembly GCF_038502225.1). NCBI lineage: Eukaryota > Metazoa > Arthropoda > Malacostraca > Decapoda > Parastacidae > Cherax > Cherax quadricarinatus. Next base: position 141 of record NW_027200803.1, read on the forward strand.
TGTGTTGGTTAATCTAAGTTACTAGACGGTGTGTTGATTGATCTTAGTTACTCGATGGTGTGTTGGTTAATCTAAGTTGCTAGATGGTGCGTTGGTTGATCTTAGTTACTAGATGGTGAGTTAGTTAATCTACGTTACTAGATGGTGTGTTGGTTAATCTAAGTTACTAGATGGTGTGTTGGTTGATCTTAGTTACTAGATGGTGTGTTGGTTAATCTAAGTTACTAGATGGTGTGTTGGTTAATCTAAGTTACTAGACGGTGTGTTGATTGATCTTAGTTACTCGATGGTGTGTTGGTTAATCTAAGTTGCTAGATGGTGCGTTGGTTGATCTTAGTTACTAGATGGTGAGTTAGTTAATCTACGTTACCAGATGGTGTGTTGGTTAATCTAAGTTACTAGATGGTGTGTTGGTTAATCTAAGTTACTAGATGATGTGTTGGTTAATCTAAGTTACTAGATGGTGTTAATCTAAGTTACTAGATGGTGTGTTGGTTGATCTTAGTTACTAGATGGTGTGTTGGTTAATCTAAGTTACTAGATGGTGCGTTGGTTAATCTAAGTTGCTAGATGGTGTGTTGGTTAATCTAAGTTACTAGATGGTGTGTTGGTTAATCTAAGTTACTAGATGGTGTGTTGGTTAATCTAAGTTACTAGATGGTGTGTTGGTTAATCTAAGTTACTAGATAGTGTGTTGGTTAATCTAAGTTACTAGATGGTGTGTTGGTTAATCTAAGTTACTAGATGGTGTGTTGGTTAATCTAAGTTACTAGATAGTGTGTTGGTTAATCTAAGTTACTAGATGGTGTGTTGGTTAATCTAAGTTACTAGATGGTGTGTTGGTTAATCTAAGTTACTAGATAGTGTGTTGGTTAATCTAAGTTACTAGATGGTGTGTTGGTTAATCTAAGTTACTAGATAGTGTGTTGGTTAATCTAAGTTACTAGATGGTGTGTTGGTTAATCTAAGTTACTAGATGGTGTGTTGGTTAATCTAAGTTACTAGATAGTGTGTTGGTTAATCTAAGTTACTAGATGGTGTGTTGGTTAATCTAAGTTACTAGATGGTGTGTTGGTTAATCTAAGTTACTAGATAGTGTGTTGGTTAATCTAAGTTACTAGATGGTGTGTTGGTTAATCTAAGTTACTAGATGGTGTGTTGGTTAATCTAAGTTACTAGATAGTGTGTTGGTTAATCTAAGTTACTAGATGGTGTGTTGGTTAATCTAAGTTTCTAAATGGTGTGTTGGTTAATCTAAGTTACTAGATGGTGTGTTGGTTAACCTATGTTTCTAAATGGTGTGTTGGTTAATCTAAGTTACTGGATGGTGTGTTGGTTAATCTATGTTTCTAAATAGTGTGTTGGTTAATCTAAGTTACTAGATGGTGTGTTGGTTAATCTAAGTTACTAGATGGTGTGCTGGTTAATGTAAGTTACTAGATGGTGTGTTGGTTAATGTAAGTTACTAGATGGTGTGCTGGTTAATGTAAGTTACTAGATGGTGTGCTGGTTAATGTAAGTTACTAGATGGTGTGTTTGTTAATCTAAGTTTCTAAATGGTGTGTTGGTTAATCTAAGTTACTAGATGGTGCGTTGGTTAATCTAAGTTACTAGACGGTGTGTTGGTTAATCTTAGTTACTAGACGGTGTGTTGGTTAATCTAAGTTACTAGATGGTGTGTTGGTTAATCTAAGTTTCTAAATGGTGTGTTGGTTAATCTAAGTTACTAGATGGTGTGTTGGTTAATCTAAGTTTCTAAATGGTGTGTTGGTTAATCTAAGTTACTAGACGGTGTGTTGGTTAATCTTAGTTACTAGACGGTGTGTTGGTTAATCTAAGTTACTAGATAATGTACAATGGTTAGTTACAAGATCATGCACTGGTTAATCGTCTTTCAAAGTGAACCCCTCCCCCCCCCCCCCCGAAAAAAAATTCTTTAGCAAAATCTCATTATGTACAAATTTGCACTATTTCTATAACTTTTTTTAAGATAATTACCTCTAATTGTGTAAAGAGCAGTAAAAAAAATTCGTTTTATTTTTGTGATGGTCGGGATGTTCCATGTTACAGCCGCATTATTTGAGGCATTCTCTATTTTTTTTTTTTTTGGTTCATGTTGCAGATCTTAAAATTTGCAGAGAATTGTTGGAAAATAATGTAGTAATTGTAGATGAATTATAAACGTATTGACTACGTCACTTTCACTACCATTATCTTCACTACTGTCACTTTCACTACCGTCACCTTCAGTACCGTCACCTTCACCACCGTCACCTTCAGTACCGCCATCTTCAGTACCGTCACCTTCACCACCGTCACCTTCAGTACCGTCATCTTCAGTACCGTCACCTTCACCACCGTCACCTTCAGTACCGTCATCTTCAGTACCGCCACCTTCACTACCGTCATCTTCACTACCATCACCTTCAGTACCATCACCTTCACCACCGTACTCTTCACTACCGTCACCTTCACTACCATTATTTACACTACTGTCACCTTCAGTACCGTCACCTTCACCACCGTAGTCTTCACTACCGTCACGTTCACTACCATTATCTACACTACTGTCACCTTCAGTACCGTCACCTTCAGTACCGTCACCTTCACCACCGTCACCTTCAGTACCGTCACCTTCAGTACCATCACCTTCACCACCGTACTCTTCACTACCGTCACCTTCACTACCATTATTTACACTACTGTCACCTTCAGTACCATCACCTTCACCACCGTACTCTTCACTACCGTCACGTTCACTACCATTATCTACACTACTGTCACCTTCAGTACCGTCACCTTCAGTACCGTCACCTTCACCACCGTCACCTTCAGTACCGTCACCTTCACCACCCTCACCTTCACCACCCTCACCTTCACCACCGTCACCTTCACCACCGTCACCTTCACTACCGTCATCTTTACTACCATTATCTTCACTACTGACACCTTCACTACCGCCACCTTCACCACCGTACTCTTCACTGCCGTCACCTTCACTACCATCATCTTCAATACTGTCACCTTCAGTACCGTTACCTTCACTACCGTCACCTTCACTACCATCACCTTCACCACTGTCACCTTCACTGCCGTCACCTTCACAACCGTCACTTTCACCACCGTCACCTTCAGCAACACAAGCCACCATCACCACAATAACAATCCTTATATCCAGGTATCTGAGCAATATTTAAACCAGCAGCCACAAGGTTCACTTGCTTATTGTAACCCACATACAAAGCCTTGTGCTTATATTCTCACCATCAAGGGTATATACACCGGGAAGTTTATATCTCTTAGTGAATATATGCTGGGAGTTTAATTTACGTGTTAAGGAAGTATCCTTGACTAGTGGCGTACATATTAGATGATGCTTTAATGACCCTCTTGTAACAGAGAAGAATTATATATATATATATATATATATATATATATATATATATATATATATATATATATATATATATATATATATATATGCAAGGAATTCGCAAGAGCAGGCGAAATATACACAAACACTGATCTCTGGCTGAAGGAGACTCGAACCTACGAACCTTGGAACAAGGTACGCAGTGCTTTACCAATCTACCCACACTGGACCAATACCTTGGAGTCCAGCTTGCGCTAGACTTTGATCCAAGGCAGCCAGCTTTCAGGGAGAAGGCTTACAGCTTTTCATCTCATCCCCTGCATGCATCAGAGAGAGAGTCCAGCGCAAGCTGGACTCCAAGGTATTGGTCCAGTGTGGGTAGATTGGTAAAGCACTGCGTACCTTGTTCCAAGGTTCGTAGGTTCGAGTCTCCTTCAGCCAGAGATCAGTGTTTATATATATATATATATATATATATATATATATATATATATCTCTCCCTCTCTCTCTCTCTCTCTCTCCTCTATCTCCCCTCTCTCCACCTCTCTCTCTCCCTCTCTCTCTCTCCCACTTCCATCCCCTCCTCTCTCTCTCTCTCTCTCCTCTCTCTCTCCCCTCTCTACTATCTCTCTCTCTCTCTCCCCTCTCTCTCTCCCTCTCTCCCTCTCTCTCCCCTCTCCTCTCTCTGTCCTCCTCTCTCTCCCTCTCCCTCTCTCTCTCCCCTCCTTCTATCTCTCCCTCTCTCCCCTATCTCTCCTCCTCTCTCCTCTCTCTCTCTCCCTCTCCCTCCCTCTCCTCTCCCTCTCTCTCTCTCCCCTCTCTCTCCCCTCTCCTCTCCCCTCACTCTCTCCTCTCTCTCCCTCCTCTATCTCTCTCTCTCTCTCCCCATCTCTCCCCCTCTCCTCTTCCCCTCCCTCTATCTCCCTCCTATCCGCCCACCCCTCCCTAAATCTCTCTCATCCTCTCCCCCTATCTCTCCCCTCTCATCTCCCTCGCAGAGGTTCTAACAGCCAACTGCAGTAGCAAGGGACAGCTGGCCAGGAAAGACAGTCCACTAAGAATAGATGTTTCAGATATGACAGGGACTGAAGGCAAGAACATGTCAATGGAAGGAAACAAAATGCCTCAGAGGAAGCAGATGGAGACTCAGTGGGAGGAGGAAAGGGCGAGGTCAGTTTTTGTGTACGGGCTCCAAGAAGCCAAGGGGGCCAACTTTGAAGAAATAAAACAGGAGGAGAAAAAAATGATTGAAGGCATCATGAAAACAATAGGGGAGGGCAATATGACCCAGGTGACAAATTTTCAGAGAATTGGGTGGTTTGCGAGTGGAAGGATACGGCCTGTCAGAGTAACTTTCAAGGAAGAATCAGTTCGAATCAGGATTCTGCAAGAGAAAGCAAGACTGAGAGACAAAGAGGGGTACCAGAGAGTATACCTCGACCGCGACAGAACACAAGAAGAAAGGACTACACTGAAAGAGAGGGTACAGAGACGCAAGGAGGAACGAGAAGCAATGAAAATGAGCAGGACCCAGACACAGGAGGAAGGGCAAACACACCCCACAGAATCTCCCACCAAAAGACCCCACCCGCGACATTCCCAACGCAACTGAGCAACCTATACTCCAACCCACTCACTGTTCCCTCTGCCACCAACCCCCATATCACAAACCTCACCCCAACAGCTGTCCCTTATGGGCATTCTGACCCCACCCCCATCAACACATACCCCACCTACACCACAGCCCCATATAGGCCCCCACCAAGGCTCTCCCTCCCCCAACCCCAATATACTTGCATGACCACAATGATAGAAAAGAAACTAAAGGTTTGGTACACAAATGCGGATGGAATAATGAATAAACATGAGGAGTGGAATGAAAGAATCAGTGAAAAATCCCCAGACATCATAGCAGTCACAGAAACAAAACTCGCTGAGATAATAACAGACACAATCTTCCCAACAGGATATCAGATCCTGAGGAAAGATAGAAGGAGTAGAGGGGGAGGAGGGGTTGCACTGCTCATAAAACACCAATGGGGATTTGAGGAAATGGAAGGCATGGACATGATTGGAGAAAGAGACTACATTGTAGGTACAATTCAGTCCGGAGAACATAAAGTAGTCATTGGAGTGATGTATAACCCACCACAGAACTGCAGGAGGCCAAGAGAGGAGTACGAAGAAAACAACAGGGTGATGGTGGACACACTGGCTGAGGTGGCAAGAAGAGCTCACTCGAGCAGAGCAAAGTTACTGGTAATGGGCGATTTCAACCACAGGGAGATCGACTGGGAAAACCTGGAGCCACATGGGGGTCCCGAAACATGGAGAGCAAAGATGATGGATGTGGTACTTGAAAACCTCATGCATCAACATGTCAGGGACACAACCAGAGAGAGAGGGGAGGATGAGCCAGCAAGACTGGATCTTGTGTTCACCCTGAGCAGTTCAGACATCGAGGACATCACTTACGAGAGGCCCCTTGGAGCTAGCGATCATGTGGTTCTGAGTTTTGACTATATAGTAGAGTTACAAGTGGAGAAGGTAACAGGAACTGAAGGGGACAGGCCAAACTATAAAAGGGGGGACTACACAGGTATGAGAAACTTCCTGCAGGAGGTTCAGTGGGACAGAGAAATGGTAGGAAAATCAGTAAACGAGATGATGGAATATGTGGCAACAAAGTGCAAGGAGGCAGAGGAAAGTTTTGTTCCCAAGGGAAACAGAAATAATAGGAAGACCAAAACGAGTCCTTGGTTTACCCGAAGGTGTAGGGAGGCAAAAACTAAGTGCAACAGAGAATGGAAAAGGTACAGGAGGCATAGGACCCAGGAAAACAAGGAGATTAGTAGAAGAGCCAGAAACGAGTATGCGCAGATAAGGAGGGAGGCCCAGCGACAGTATGAAAACGACATAGCATCGAAAGTCAAATCTGACCCGAAACTGCTGTATAGCCACATTAGGAGGAAGACAACAGTCAAGGACCAGGTGATAAGGCTGAGGAAAGAAGGTGGAGAACTCACAAGAAACGATCAAGAGGTATGTGAGGAGCTCAACACGAGATTTAAGGAAGTATTTACAGTAGAGACAGGAAGGACTCTGGGGGGACAGACCAGATGGGGACACCAACAAGGAATACACCAACAAGTGTTGGACGACATACATACAGATGAGGAGGAGGTGAAGAAACTGCTAAGGGACATCGATACCTCAAAGGCAATGGGACCGGACAACATCTCTCCATGGGTCCTTAGAGAGGGAGCAGATATGTTGTGCGTACCACTTACCACAATCTTCAACACATCCCTGGAAACTGGGCAACTACCTGAGGTATGGAAGACGGCAAATGTAGTTCCCATTTTCAAAAAAGGAGACAGAAAAGAGGCACTAAACTATAGACCTGTGTCATTGACGTGTATAGTATGCAAAATTATGGAGAAGATTATCAGGAGGAGAGTGGTGGAGCACCTGGAACGGAACAGGAGTATAAATGCCAACCAGCACGGATTCACGGAAGGCAAATCCTGTGTCACAAACCTTCTGGAGTTTTATGATAAAATAACAGAAGTAAGACAAGAGAGAGAGGGGTGGGTTGATTGCATCTTCTTGGACTGCAAGAAGGCCTTTGACACAGTTCCTCACAAGAGATTAGTGCAGAAGCTAGAGCATCAGGCGCATATAACAGGAAGGGCACTGCAATGGATCAGAGAATACCTGACAGGGAGGCAACAACGAGTCATGGTACGTAATGATGTATCACAGTGGGCACCTGTGACGAGCGGGGTCCCACAGGGGTCGGTCCTAGGACCAGTGCTATTTTTGGTATATGTGAACGACATGACGGAAGGGTTAGACTCAGAAGTGTCCCTGTTTGCAGATGATGTGAAGTTAATGAGGAGAATTAAATCTGATGAGGACCAGGCAGGACTTCAAAGAGACCTGGACAGACTGGACACCTGGTCCAGCAAATGGCTTCTCGAATTTAATCCTGCCAAATGCAAAGTCATGAAGATAGGGGAAGGGCACAGAAGACCACAGACAGAGTATAGGCTAGGTGGCCAAAGACTGCAAACCTCACTCAAGGAGAAAGATCTTGGGGTGAGTATAACACCGAGCATGTCTCCGGAAGCACACATCAATCAGATAACTGCTGCAGCATATGGGCGCCTGGCAAACCTGAGAACAGCATTCCGACACCTTAGTAAGGAATCATTCAAGACACTGTACACCGTGTATGTCAGGCCCATACTGGAGTATGCAGCACCTGTTTGGAACCCGCACTTGATAAAGCACGTCAAGAAACTAGAGAAAGTACAAAGGTTTGCAACAAGGTTAGTTCCAGAGCTAAGGGGAATGTCCTATGAAGAAAGATTAAGGGAAATCGGCCTGACGACACTGGAGGACAGGAGGGTCAGGGGAGACATGATAACGACATATAAAATACTGCGTGGAATAGACAAGGTGGACAAGGACAGGATGTTCCAGGGAGGGGACACAGAAACAAGAGGCCACAATTGGAAGTTGAAGACACAAATGAGTCAGAGAGATAGTAGGAAGTATTTCTTCAGTCATAGAGTTGTAAGGCAGTGGAATAGCCTAGAAAATGACGTAGTGGAGGCAGGAACCATACACAGTTTTAAGACGAGGTTTGATAAAGCTCATGGAGCGGGGAGAGAGAGGGTCTAGTAGCAACCGGTGAAGAGGCGGGGCCAGGAGCTAGGACTCGACCCCTGCAACCACACAAATAGGTGACACACACACACACACACACACACACACACACACACACACACACACACACACACACACACACACACACAGGTGAAGAAGCTCTTGTAAGGTCATCGATACTTCAAAATGGGAGGGACATGGGTCCTTAGAGAGGGAGCTGTGTGTGCCACTACCACAATCTTCAACACATCCATGGAAACTGGGCAACTACCCGAGGTATGGAAGACGGCAAATGTAGTTCCCATTTTTAAAAAAGGAGACAGAAAAGAGGCACTAAACTCTAGACCTGTGTCACTGAAGTGTATAGCAGGCAAAGTCATGGAGAAGATTATCAGGAGGAGAGTGGTGGAGCACCTGGAACGAAACAAGAGCATAAACGACAACCAGCACGGATTCATGGAAGGCAAATCCTGTGTCACAAACCTTCTGGAGTTTTATGATAAAGTAACAGAAGTAAGACACGAGAGAGAGGGGTGGGTTGATTGCATCTTCTTGGACTGCAAGAAGGCCTTCGACACAGTTCCTCACAAGAGATTAGTGCAGAAGCTAGAGAATCAGGCGCGTATAACAGGAAGGGCACTGCAATGGATCAGAGAATACCTGACAGGGAGGCAACAACGAGTCATGGTACGTGATGAGGTATCACAGTGGGCACCTGTGACGAGCGGGGTCCCACAGGGGTCGGTCCTAGGACCAGTGCTATTTTTGGTATATGTGAATGACATGATGGAAGGGATAGACTCAGAAGTGTCCCTGTTCGCAGATGATGTGAAGTTAATGAGGAGAATTAAATCAGATGAGGATCAGGCAGGACTTCAAAGAGACCTGGACAGGCTGGATACCTGGTCCAGCAACTGGCTTCTGGAATTTAACCCCGCCATATGCAAAGTCATGAAGATTAGGGAAGGGCAAAGTAGACCGCAGACAGAGAATAGGCTGGGTGGACAAAGACTGCAAACCTCACTCAAGGAGAAAGATCTTGGCGTGAGCATAACACCGAGCACGTCTCCGGAGGCACACATCAGCCAGATAACTGCTGCAGCATATGGGCGCCTGGCAAACCTGAGAATAGCGTTTCGATACCTTAGTAAGGAATCATTCAAGACACTGTTCAATGTGTACGTCAGGCCCATACTGGAGTATGCAGCACCAGTTTGGAACCCACACCTGGTCAAGCACGTCAAGAAATTGGAGAAAGTGCAAAAGTTTGCAACAAGGTTAGTTCCAGAGCAAAGGGGAATGTCCTACGAAGAAAGGTTAAGGGAAATCGGCCTGACGACACTGGAGGACAGGAGGGTCAGGGGAGACATGATAACGACATACAAAATACCGTATGGAATAGACAAGGTGGACAGAGACAGGATGTTCCAGAGATGGGACACAGAAACAAAGGGTCAGAATTGGAAACTGAAGATTCAGATGAGTCAAAGGGATGTTAGGAAGTATTTCTTCAGTCATAGAGTTGTCAGGAAGTGGAATAGTCTAGCAGTTGATGTAGTGGAGGCAGGCATCATACATAGCTTTAGAACGAGGTATGATAAAGCTCATGGAGCAGAGAGAGAGAGAGGACCTAGCAGTGAGCAGTGAAGAGGCGGGGCCAGAACTGAGTCTCGACCCCTGCAGTCACAATTAGGCGAGTACAACACCAGTGTTGTGTTTGATACACCAGTGTTGTGTTTGATACACCAGTGTTGTGTTTGATACACCAGTGTTGTGTTTGATACACCAGTGTTGTGTTTGATACACCAGTGTTGTGTTTGATACACCAGTGTTGTGTTTGATACACCAGTGTTGTGTTTGATACACCAGTGTTGTGTTTGATACACCAGTGTTGTGTTTGATACACCAGTGTTGTGTTTGATACACCAGTGTTGTGTTTGATACACCAGTGTTGTGTTTGATACACCAGTGTTGTGTTTGATACACCAGTGTTGTGTTTGATACACCAGTGTTGTGTTTGATACACCAGTGTTGTGTTTGATACACCAGTGTTGTGTTTGATACACCAGTGTTGTGTATGATACACCAGTGTTGTGTATGATACACCAGTGTTGTGTATGATACACCAGTGTGATACACCAGTGTGTTTGATACACCATGATACACCAGTGTTGTGTTTGATACACCAGTGTTGTGTATGATACACCAGTGTTGTGTTTGATACACCAGTGTTGTGTTTGATACACCAGTGTTGTGTTTGATACACCAGTGTTTTGTTTGATAAACCACTGTTGTGTTTGATACACCAGTGTTGTGTTTGATACACCAGTGTTGTGTATGATACACCAGTGTTGTGTTTGATACACAAGTGTTGTGTTTGATACACCAGTGTTGTGTTTGATACACCAGTGTTGTGTTTGATACACCAGTGTTGTGTTTGATACACCAGTGTTGTGTATGATGTTGTGTTTGATACACCAGTGTTGTGTATGATACACCAGTGTTGTGTTTGATACACCAGTGTTGTGTTTGATACACCAGTGTTGTGTTTGATACACCAGTGTTGTGTATGATACACCAGTGTTGTGTTTGATACACCAGTGTTGTGTTTGATACACCAGTGTTGTGTTTGATATACCAGTGTTGTGTTTGATACACCAGTGTTGTGTTTGATACACCAGTGTTGTGTTTGATGCACCAGTGTTGTGTTTGATACACCAGTGTTGTTTGATACACCAGTGTTGTGTAGTGTTGTGTTTAATACACCAGTGTTGTGTTGTTTGATACACCAGTGTTGTGTTTGATACACCAGTGTTGTGTTTGATACACCAGTGTTGTGTTTGATACACCAGTGTTGTGTTTGATACACCAGTGTTGTGTATGATACACCAGTGTTGTGTATGATACACCAGTGTTGTGTTTGATACACCAGTGTTGTGTTTGATACACCAGTGTTGTGTATGATACACCAGTGTTGTGTTTGTTACACCAGTGTTGTGTTTGATACACCAGTGTTGTGTTTGATACACCAGTGTTGTGTATGATACACCAGTGTTGTGTATGATACACCAGTGTTGTGTGATACACCAGTGTTGTGTTTGATACACCAGTGTTGTGTTTGATACACCAGTGTTGTGTTTGATACACCAGTGTTGTGTTTGATACACCAGTGTTGTGTTTGATACACCAGTGTTGTGTTTGATACACCAGTGTTGTGTTTGATACACCAGTGTTGTCTTTGATACACCAGTGTTGTGTTTGATACACCAGTGTTGTGTTTAATACACCAGTGTTGTATTGTTTGATACACCAGTGTTGTGTTTGATACACCAGTGTTGTGTTTGATACACCAGTGTTGTGTTTGATACACCAGTGTTGTGTTTGATACACCAGTGTTGTGTTTGATACACCAGTGTTGTGTTTGATACACCAGTGTTGTGTTTGATACACCAGTGTTGTGTTTGATACACCAGTGTTGTGTTTGATACACCAGTGTTGTGATACACCAGTGTTGTGTTTGATACACCAGTGTTGAGTTTGATACACCAGTGTTGTGCATGATACACCAGTGTTGTGTTTGATACACCAGTGTTGTGTTATGATACACCAGTGTTGTGTTTGATACACCAGTGTTGTGTATGATACACCAGTGTTGTGTATGATACAGTGTTGTGTATGATACACCAGTGTTGTGTTTGATACACCAGTGTTGTGTTATGATACACCAGTGTTGTGTATGATACACCAGTGTTGTTATGATACACCAGTGTTGTGTATGATACACCAGTGTTGAGTATGATACACCAGTGTTGAGTATGATACACCAGTGTTGTGTATGATACACCAGTGTTGTGTATGATACACCAGTGTTGTGTATGATACACCAGTGTTGAGTATGATACACCAGTGTTGAGTATGATACACCAGTGTTGTGTATGATACACCAGTGTTGAGTATGATACACAAGTGTTGAGTATGATACACCAGTGTTGCTTATAATACTCCAGTGTTGTGTATGATACATCAGTGTTGAGTATGATACACCAGTGTTGCTTATAATACTCCAGTGTTGTGTATGATACATCAGTGTTGAGTATGGTACACCAGTGTTGAGTGTGATACACCAGTGTTGAGTAAGATTCACCAGTGCTGAGTATGATTCACTAGTGTTGAGTATGATACACCAGTGTTGAGTATGATACACCAGTGTTGAGTATGATACTCCAGTGTTGAGTTTGATACACCAGTGTTGAGTATGATACTCCAGTGTTGTGTATGATACACCAGTGTTGTGTATGATACACCAGTGTTGTGTATGATACACCAGTGTTGTGTATGATACACCAGTGTTGTGTATGATACACCAGTGGTCAGAATGATACACGAGTGTTGAGTTTGATACGCCAGTGTTGTGTATGATACTCCAGTGTTGTGTATGATACTCCAGCGTTGTGTATGATACACCAGTGCTGAGTATGATACACCAGTGTTGAGTATGATACACCAGTGTTGAGTATGATACACCAGTGTTGCTTATAATACTCCAGTGTTGTGTATGATACACCAGTGTTGAGTATGATGCGCAAGTGTTGAGTATGATACACCAGTGTTGAGTATGATACACCAGTGTTAAGTAAGATACACCAGTGTTGAGTATGATTCACCAGTGTTGAGTATAATTCACCAGTGTTGAGTATGATACACCAGTGCTGGGTATGATACACCAGTGTTGAGGATGATACTCCAGTGTGGAGTTTGATGCTCCAGTGTTGAGTTTGATACACCAGTGTTGAGTATGATTCTCCAGTGTTGAGCATGATACACCAGTGTTGAGTATTATACGCCAGTGTTGTGTATGATACGCAAGTGCTATGTATGATACACCAGTGTTGAGTATGATACACCAGAGTTGTGTATGATACACCAGTGTTGAGTATGATACACCAGTGTTGTGTATGATACACAAGTGTTGAGTATGATACTCCAGTGTTGAGTATGATACACCAGTGTTGTGTATGATACATCAGTGTTGTGTATGATACACCAGTGTTGAGTATGATACACCAGTGTTGAATATGATACACAAGTGTTGAGTAATACACCAGTGTTGTGTATGGCACACCAGTGTTGTGTATGATACACCAGTTTTGAGTATGATACACCAGTGTTGAGAATGATTCACCAGTGTTGTGTATGGTACAACAGTGTTGTGTATGGTACATCAGTGTTGTGTATGATACATCAGTGTTGAGTATAATACACCAGTGTTGTGTATGATGCACCAGCGTTGAGTATGATACACCAGTGTTGTGTATGATACACCAGTGTTGAGTATGATACACCAATGTTGAGTATGATACACCAGTGTTGAGTATGATACACCAGTGTTGTGTATGATACACCAGTGTTGAGTAATACACCAGTGTTGTGTATGATACACCAGTGTTGTGTATGATACACCAGTGTTGAGTAATACACCAGTGTTGTGTATGATACACCAGTGTTGTTTATGATACACCAGTTTTGAGTGTTGATACAACAGTGTTGTGTTGACACACCAAGTACACCTGTGTTGATGATACACCAGTGTTGTGTATGATACACCAGTGTTGTGTATGATACACCAGTGTTGTGTATGATACCCCAGTGTTGTGTATGATACACCAGTGTTGTGTATGATACACCTGTGTTGTGTATGATACACCAGTGTTGAGTGTGATACACCAGTGCTGTGTATTATACACCAGTGTTGTGTATGATACACCAGTGTTGAGTATGATACACCAGTGTTGTGTATGATACACCAGTGTTGAGTATGATACACCAGTGTTGTGTTTGATACACCAGTGTTGAGTATGATACACTAGTGTTGTGTGTGATACACTAGTGTTGTGTATGATACACCAGTGTTGTGTATGATACTCCAGTGTTGCGTATGATACTCCAGTGTTGTGTATGATACACTAGTGTTCAGTATGATACACGAGTGTTGAGTATGATACACCAGTGATGTGTATGATACACAAGTGTTGTGTATGATACACAAGTGTTGAGTATAATACGTCAGTGTTGAGTATGATACACGAGTGTTGAGTATGATACACGAGTGTTGAGTATGATACACGAGTGTTGAGTATGATACACAAGTGTTGAGTATGATACACAAGTGTTGAGTATGATACACAAGTGTTGAGTATGATACACATGTGTTGTGCATGATACACCAGTGTTGAGTATGATACACCAGCGTTGAGTATGATACACCATTGTTGTGTATGATACACCAGTGATGGAAGTTTTAAGCTGGCCAGAAGATGAGAAGTTACCGCATGGAAACCAAAAATCGGGTCTATATAAAATTGGAGAGAGAACTGCACATGGTAATAGTTGCAAGAATCTTTCCCCAGTTGCTGTACACCAGCATTGAAAAAATTTGAAACCGATGTGATGCTGCGCTTTTTAGTTGTAAACGACAACAGTGGAGGAAAGAGATGAAATAGGGAAATAAATTAGAGGAAATAAAGGAAAAATAAAAATAAGTCGGGCAACTTCGTAGGGATACCAAATATACCACTCACCACTAAATTCCTACCCTCCCTTATTTTCATTCTTAATTGATTTTCCTCATCTTTGTTATTCTCTCTGTATACCTCTATATTCTCCTACAGTTTCTTATCCTTCCTTCTCTTCACACACAATTGCCTCTCGTCTTATTGACAGTGTTGTACTTTCAGCCTTGCTGACGATATACTGTGTACTGGTTACCGTGGAGACCTCTCAGGCAACATGCAACATCCTTCATGTACTGGCAAGACATTATCAAGAATGTTGTGATGTTCTGGTTCAGCATGCCGCCCTGTTGCTCTCGTTTCTGCTAGCTTTAATTTGTTGTAGTTTATGTTTCGTAATGCCAGAATAGTAACTGTTTTAAAATGTTGTATATATACATTGCTATGTACTGCAATTTTTATTGATCATTTATATTCTTTGTACGACATAGTCTTTAATGAAAATAAGCTGTATCCACTTTTTTGTATTATCCTACGTTAAATATCCATAGTATTCAACCAAATTATTTCTAGAAATGTCTTTGTATTGATTGCAAAGACATTTTTAGAAATAATGTTTAACTGTTTAACATTCGGTAAATGAATGTTTAGTGAACCTGATTAAGGCTTATCTTATATCATCTTTCTGATCAACAGTACAACTAATGTAAATTGTGTTCTACATGTGATCTCTCTCACCTTACTCACGTTTTGTGTACCCTACCTTTAACATTACGCCAATCCCTTGCAATGCTTCTTAATACATCTTAATAGTTTGATGTGACGCGTCTAATTCGCCTGGGTCGTTCAGTGGGGACTCGCTCCCAGGTCGACTAATTGCTAGTCTGTCAAGCAACTTAAATGTGCTTAGCATGCAAACTTTCTAGTGGGTATGTTTGCAATATGCGCTGGTTAGTCTGAGTTTCTACCTTCTCTTTGTAATCTAATTTGGAGTTTCCTCTGAGAGATGCATCTCTTCTGTTGTGGGCGTCTCAGGTTCTGCCTCAGTGTTCATATGTGACTTTTTGGAAAGTTTCTGTTCTGTGCACTGCTTTTATTTTCATTCCATTCTTTTTTCTTTTAATGTGTTATCGTTCTTTGCTGATCTTCACAGTACACCTACAACTGTCAATAACTATTACAATGCCTTCACTTTGCATTCATTCTTAAAATTTCACTCATATACACTTCTGGAACTTTCACTGAATCCCACAATTGCAGTCTATTATCTTCACTTCCGTGGCCTTCACTGCAGTCACTTCACCATTACACACATGGCTCGTCGTTTCCAGATCTCATTGAGTTCATTTTTTTTTTTTTGGGGGGGGGGGGAGGATGCCAATAAATTACTGCCTTGAATGGGGCAAAAAATCCCTCCACTTCTCGTGAGTGGGATGTTATTTTCATTTCTTCTTAAATACAGCTGTTATTCCTTATCACCTTAAATAAAAAAAATATTTATCAGCTCTAGATCTTAAACCTTATCCTCAATCTCAAATCTCATTCAATACCTCAGAAATTGTAAATCATTTCCAAGTTATCTTTGAAAACTCAAATTTCAACAGTCGCTGGGAAGTCTCATTAGAGTTATAAGATATTTCTCATTAAAGTTACTATTTCCACTCAACAAATGCTTTGTATTTACTTATCTAGAGCACTGTTCTTACATCTGGGGAAGATGGCCCCTCTATCTCGTTCGTCTCTAGAGAATTGTTCTCACATCTGGAGAAACTTTTCCCCCTTCATCGTTCATGTCTAGACCTAGAGCACTTCTATCACATCTGCATGGTTCTTCGTAGTACGGGCCGCGACCCAATAGTACTGGGTAGCAAGATGGTTTTCAGTGGGTCTCCAGCAACAGCCAGAACCGCCAGTCACACTCAAGAAGGAAATGACTTCAATTTCCGTCAGAAAGCAAAAAAAAAAAAAACAAAAAAAAAAAACTGTTACTGGCTTGATTTTCCAGCGAGGTCAGTCAGTAATAATAATAATAATAATAATAATAATAATAATAAAAATAATAATAATAATGTATTTCCATATGTT
>NW_027200804.1:0-15000 GCF_038502225.1 Cherax quadricarinatus
TTACAGTATTAGAACAGAAGTTGAAGGTTTGGTACACAAATGCAGATGGATTAACGAATAAATATGAGGAATGGCAAGAAAGAGTCAATGAGAGGTCCCCAGTTACAGAAACAAAACTCACGGAGACAATAACAGATGCAATCTTTCCACCAGGATACCAGATCATGAGGAGAGATAGAATAGGGGTTGCTCTGCTCGTAAAAATCCGATGGAAATTCGAGAAAATGGGAGGCATAGACGAGACTGGAGAAAGGGACTACATAGTAGGTACACTTCAGTCTGGGGAGCACAAGGTGGTCATTGCAGTGATGTATAATCCACCACAGAACTGCAGGAGGCCAAGAGAGGAATATGAAGAGAGCAACAGAGCAATGGTGGACACACTTGCTGAGGTGGCAAGAAGAGCTCACTCCAGCAGAGCAAAGTTGCTGGTTATGGGGGATTTCAACCACAGGGAGATTGACTGGGAAAACCTGGAGCCACATGGGGGTCCCGAAACATGGAGAGCCAAGATGTTGGATGTGGTGCTGGAAAACCTCATGCACCAACATGTTAAGGACACTACCAGAGTGAGAGGGGAGGATGAACCAGCAAGATTGGACCTTGTGTTCACCCTGGGCAGTTCAGACATTGAGGACATCACATATGAGAGTCCCCTAGGAGCTAGTGACCACGTGGTTCTGTGCTTTGAATACATAGTAGAGTTGCAAGTGGAGAGAGTAACAGGAGTTGAATGGGAAAAGCCAGACTATAAAAGAGGGGACTACATAGGGTTGAGGAACTTCCTGCAGGAGGTTCCGTGGGACAGAGAACTGGCAGGAAAGCCAGTAAATGAAATGATGGAATATGTAACAACAAAATGCAAGGAGGCAGTGGAAAGGTTTATTCCCAAGGGCAACAGAAACAATGGGAAGACCAGAACGAGCCCCTGGTTTACCCGACGGTGTAAGGAGGCAAAAACAAAGTGCAATAGAGAATGGAAAAAGTACAGAAGGCAGAGAACACATGAAAATAGGGAGATTAGTCGCAGAGCCAGGAACGAGTATGCACAGGTAAGGAGGGAGGCCCAGCGACAGTATGAAAATAACATAGCATCGAAAATCAAGACTGACCCGAAACTGTTGTATAGCCACATCAGGAGGAAGACAACAGTCAAAGACCAGGTGATCAGACTGAGGACAGAAGGTGGAGAACTCACAAGAAATGATCAGGAGGTATGTGAGGAGCTAAACAGGAGATTTAAGGAAGTTTTTACAGTAGAGACAGGAAGGGCTCTGGGAAGACAGCACAGAAGGGAACATCAAGAGGGAATATACCAACAAGTGTTGGATGACATACGAACAACCGAGGAGGAGGTGCAGAAGCTGCTAAGTGACCTTGATACCTCAAAGGCGATGGGACCGGACAACATCTCCCCATGGGTCCTTAGAGAAGGAGCAGAGATGCTGTGCGTGCCCCTAACCACAATCTTCAACACATCCCTTGAAACTGGGCAACTACCTGAGAAATGGAAGACAGCAAATGTAGTCCCCATATTTAAGAAAGGAAACAGAAATGAGGCACTAAACTACAGACCTGTGTCTCTGACATGTATTGTGTGCAAAGTCATGGAGAAGATTATCAGGAGGAGAGTGGTGGAACACCTGGAACGGAACAAGATTATAAATGAAAACCAGCATGGGTTCATGGAAGGCAAATCCTGTGTCACAAACCTTCTGGAGTTTTATGACAAGGTAACAGAAGTAAGACACGAGAGAGAGGGGTGGGTTGATTGCATTTTCCTAGACTGCAGGAAGGCCTTTGACACAGTTCCCCACAAGAGATTAGTGCAGAAGCTGGAGGATCAGGCGCATATAACAGGGAGGGCACTGCAATGGATCAGGGAATACCTGACAGGGAGGCAACAACGAGTCATGGTACGTGAAGAGGTATCACAGTGGGCGCCTGTGACGAGCGGGGTCCCACAGGGGTCAGTTCTAGGACCAGTGCTATTTTTGATATATGCGAACGACATGATGGAAGGAATAGACTCTGAAGTGTCCCTATTCGCAGATGATGTGAAGTTGATGAGAAGAATTAAATCGGATGAGGATGAGGCAGGACTGCAAAGAGACCTGGACAGGCTGGACATGTGGTCCAGAAACTGGCTTCTCGAATTCAACCCTGCCAAATGCAAAGTCATGAAGATTGGGGAGGGGCAAAGAAGACCGCAGACAGAGTATAGGCTAGGTGGACAAAGACTACAGACCTCACTCAGGGAGAAAGATCTTGGGGTGACCATAACACCGAGCACGTCACCGGAGGCACACATCAACCAAATAACTGCTGCAGCATACGGGCGCCTGGCAAACCTGAGAATAGCGTTCCGATACCTTAATAAGGAATCGTTCAAGACACTGTACACTGTGTATGTTAGGCCCATACTGGAGTATGCAGCACCAGTCTGGAACCCACACCTGGTCAAGCACGTCAAGAAGTTAGAGAAAGTACAAAGGTTTGCAACAAGGCTAGTCCCAGAGCTCAGGGGAATGTCGTACGAGGAAAGGTTGAGGGAAATCGGACTGACGACACTGGAGGACAGAAGGGTCAGGGGAGACATGATAACGACATACAAGATACTGCGGGGAATAGACAAGGTGGACAGAGATAGGATGTTCCAGAGAGGGGACACAGAAACAAGGGGTCACAACTGGAAGCTGAAGACTCAGACGAGTCACAGGGACGTTAGGAAGTATTTCTTCAGTCATAGAGTCGTCAGGAAGTGGAATAGCCTAGCAAGTGAAGTAGTGGAGGCAGGAACCATACATAGTTTTAAGAAGAGGTATGACAAAGCTCAGGAAGCAGAGAGGGAGAGGACCTAGTAGCGATCAGTGAAGAGGCGGGGCCAGGAGCTGAGTCTCGACCCCTGCAACCACAATTAGGTGAGTACAATTAGGTGAGTACACACACACACACACACACACACACACACACACACACACACACACACACACACACACACACACACACACACACACACACACACACACACACACGCACGCACACACACACACACACAATGGCAATGGGAGGAAGAAAGGGCAAAATCAGTGTTTATCCATGGGCTTCAGGAGAGAGAGGAAAGGACACACACTGAAAGGCAGCAGGAAGAAAGAAAGGAGATTGAGAAAATCATCACGGAAATAGGTGAAGAGATGGACGAGATTGTAAATTTTCAGAGAATAGGGGGGTACTCGAAGGGGAGAAACCGACCAATCAAGCTGATTCTCAGGACGGAAACAGTGCGGAACAGGATCCTCCAAGAGAAACCACGATTGAAATACTCGGAAGAGTACAAGAGGGTGTTCCTAGACAGAGACAGAACAAAATCAGAACGACAGCAGCTGAGGGAGAGGACAAAAAAGCGAAAGGAGCTAGGAAAAGAGACAAGGATGGAACCAGCAGAGGTCAGTCAGAGCAGAACAGAACAGCAAGGGCAAGCACACACACAACTATTCTCAGAACCATACAACCTATCACACCATCCCAACACACACTACAATCCATACCCACAGCCTCCACCCAACACCGAGCTATAGAATCCCACAGTATGCCACCAGGTCTCCCACCCTCACAGGCCCCCCAAACCACAGTGTTGGAAAGGAAACTGAAGGTATGGTACACAAACGCTGATGGAATAACAAATAAGTGGGAGGAGTGGCATGAAAGAGTCAAAGAAGCATCACCGGACATCATAGCTCTCACAGAAACCAAGCTTACAGGTATGATAACAGATGCCATCTTTCCAACGGGATACCAAATCCTGAGGAAAGACAGAGGGAACAGGGGGGGTGGAGGAGTGGCGTTGCTGATCAAAAATCGCTGGAATTTTGATGAGCTGGAGAGAGGAGACAGCGGAGAAGAAAGTGATTACATAGTGGGAACACTTCACTCTGGAGGTCCCAAGGTGGTAATAGCAGTGATGTATAACCCACCACAGAACAGCAGGAGGCCAAGGCAAGAGTACGACGAGAGCAATAGAGCGATGGTTGACACACTGGCTAGAGTGGCCAGAAGAGCTCATGCATGCAGGGCAAAGCTCCTGATCATGGGTGACTTTAACCACAAGGAGATCGATTGGGAGAACTTGGACCCACATGGGGGCCAAGATACATGGAGGGCTAAGATGATGGAGGTGGTACTGGAAAACTTCATGTGCCAACACGTAAGGGACACTACAAGAGAGAGAGGAGAGGATGAACCAGCAAGGCTGGACTTAGTATTCACCTTGAGTAGTGCAGATATCGAGGACATCACATATGAAAGACCCCTTGGGGCCAGTGACCATGTGGTTTTAAGCTTCGAATACACAGTAGAGCTACAAGTGGAGGGAGAAGCAGGAAGGCCAGGACGAATGAAGCCAAACTACAAGAAAGGGGACTACACAGGAATGAGGAACTACCTGAACGGGGTTCAGTGGGACAGAGAACTGGCAGGGAAGCCAGTTAATGAGATGATGGAATATGTAGCAACAAAATGCAAGGAGGCTGAGGAGAGGTTTGTACCCAAGGGTAACAGGATTAATGAAAAAGCCAGGATGAGCCCATGGTTTACCCAAAGGTGCAGGGAGGCAAAAACCAAGTGTGCTAGGGAATGGAAGAAATATAGAAGGCAAAGGACCCAGGAGAATAAGGAGAACAGTCGTAGAGCCAGAAACGAATATGCACAGATAAGAAGGGAGGCCCAAAGACAATATGAAAATGACATAGCAGCGAAAGCCAAATCTGACCCGAAACTGTTGTACAGCCACATCAGGAGGAAAACAACAGTCAAGGACCAGGTAATCAGGCTAAGGAAGGAAGGAGGAGAGACAACAAGAAATGACCGTGAAGTATGTGAAGAACTCAACAAGAGATTCAAAGAAGTGTTCACAGAGGAGACAGAAGGGACTCCAGAAAGACGGAGAGGTGGGGCACACCACCAAGTGCTGGACACAGTGCACACAACCGAGGAAGAAGTGAAGAGGCTTCTGAGTGAGCTAGATACCTCAAAGGCAATGGGGCCAGATAACATCTCCCCATGGGTATTGAGAGAGGGAGCAGAGGCGCTATGTGTACCCCTAACAACAATATTCAATACATCTATCGAAACAGGGAGATTGCCTGAGGCATGGAAGACAGCAAATGTAGTCCCAATCTTTAAAAAAGGAGACAGACATGAAGCATTAAACTACAGACCAGTGTCACTGACATGTATAGTATGCAAAATCATGGAGAAGATTATCAGGAGAAGAGTGGTGGAACACCTAGAAAGGAATGATCTCATCAACAGCAGCCAACATGGTTTCAGGGACGGGAAATCCTGTGTCACAAACCTACTGGAGTTCTATGACATGGTGACAGCAGTAAGACAAGAGAGAGAGGGGTGGGTGGATTGCATTTTCTTGGACTGCAAGAAGGCGTTTGACACAGTTCCACACAAGAGATTGGTGCAAAAACTGGAGGACCAAGCAGGGATAACAGGGAAGGCACTACAATGGATCAGGGAATACTTGTCAGGAAGACAGCAGCGAGTCATGGTACGTGGCGAGGTGTCAGAGTGGGCACCTGTGACCAGCGGGGTCCCGCAGGGGTCAGTCCTAGGACCAGTGCTGTTTCTGGTATTTGTGAACGACATGACGGAAGGAATAGACTCTGAGGTGTCCCTGTTTGCAGATGACGTGAAGTTGATGAGAAGAATTCACTCGATCGAAGACCAGGCAGAACTACAAAGGGATCTGGACAGGCTGCAGACCTGGTCCAGCAATTGGCTCCTGGAGTTCAATCCCACCAAGTGCAAAGTCATGAAGATTGGGGAAGGGCAAAGAAGGCCGCAGACGGAGTACAGTCTAGGGGGTCAGAGACTACAAACCTCACTCAAGGAAAAAGATCTTGGGGTGAGTATAACACCAGGCACATCTCCTGAAGCGCACATCAACCAAATAACTGCTGCAGCATATGGGCGCCTAGCAAACCTCAGAACAGCATTCCGACATCTTAATAAGGAATCATTCAGGACCCTGTACACCGTGTACGTTAGGCCCATATTGGAGTATGCGGCACCAGTTTGGAACCCACACCTAGCCAAGCACGTGAAGAAACTAGAGAAAGTGCAAAGGTTTGCAACAAGACTAGTCCCAGAGCTAAGAGGTATGTCCTACGAGGAGAGGTTAAGGGAAATCAACCTGACGACACTGGAGGACAGGAGAGATAGGGGGGACATGATAACGACATACAAAATACTGAGAGGAATTGACAAGGTGGACAAAGACAGGATGTTCCAGAGATTGGACACAGTAACAAGGGGACACAGTTGGAAGCTGAAGACACAGATGAATCACAGGGATGTTAGGAAGTATTTCTTCAGCCACAGAGTAGTCAGTAAGTGGAATAGTTTGGGAAGCGATGTAGTGGAGGCAGGATCCATACATAGCTTTAAGCAGAGGTATGATAAAGCTCACGGCTCAGGGAGAGTGACCTAGTAGCGATCAGTGAAGAGGCGGGGCCAGGAGCTCGGACTCGACCCCCGCAACCTCAACTAGGTGAGTACACATGAGTCAAAGGGATGTTAGGAAGTATTTCTTCAGTCATAGAGTTGTCAGGAAGTGGAATAGCCTAGAAAGTGATGTAGTGGAGGCAGGAACCATACATAGTTTTAAGACGAGGTATGATAAAGCTCATGGAGCAGGGAGAGAGAGGACCTAGTAGCGATCAGTGAAGAGGACTGGTATCAGTTTGCTATCGTTGTCAGTACGGCACTGCCATCACTTTGTTACTGATACCACCTTGATCCCATTGTCAGCATGACACTTGTGTCGACATGACACTGTCCCCGATCTGACTGTTGTCAGCTTGATATCATGTCACATCGCGGACTCTGTCAGTTAATTCATCAGGTGACAGTAATTCCACAATCCAACATTTAATATTTAAACCAATTATGTGTACCTGACGTCAGGAGTAATTAAAGTGGTTCTGATGGCAGTGCTGACAGCACTGATGAAGATGACGCTCCGCTGACGATGCTGCTGATCTTGCATGTCTCATCCACACACAAAAAATGTTTGAGGTTTGAATATCGTTCATTATTGCAGTTCCTCTCTCCCCTGGAGAAAAATATCCACTGGGAAAACTAGCGAAGGGAAAAGACTAATAGGCAAGATGACTCTCCTGTCTCACCCTCATCCCTTAGCTACGTCTTCCCTGTACCCCCTTATCACCTCCCCTTACCCTTACATCGTACTCACCCCAGTGCCATTCTTCTCATCAGTCCCCTACACTCTCTCACCCACACCACCAGCACCCCACTCCACTCCCGTGACACCCAAACACTATCGATCCCTACCCCATCCTCTCCCGAGTCCTTATCCTCTGCCTCCAATCCTAAACTTCACCACCTACACTGACCCCCATTCGAGTCTCTTCATCCTCCTCCATGGACTCCTTTCCAGCGTACCTGACTCGTCCACATCCCCACATTGTCCTCCTCACCTATAATCCTCTAGTCAACCTCAGGATGCGGCGTAGCTCACTGGTGAGAGGGTTCGACTCTCAATCGGAAGGTTCCGGGTTTTATTCCCTGGCTTGGACGAACATATGGGCAGTTTTCCTTACACTCTTTCCCTTGTTCCCACATTGTATCTGTAATATGCAATAATGTAACCAAACATTGTTGGTGTACCCAAATATATAATAAAAAATTTGGGCAGACCTTTTTTATGCTCTTGGTTGTCGGTACCCTGGATGACTGAACCTCCCAAAATATCCAGGAGCCCTGTACCTCTCTGAGGTATTTTATAGGACATAATCCATTAGACAGCCTAGTCTGCGTCTAGGCTATGCCTAGGGCGGCAGCAGATGGGAGGGGAAGCAGCAGTTAAAAACAATAGTTTTTTTCTGCATTAGCGCTAATATCATTACTTCTTTTTGGACAACACTTCATGGCAATGGGGAGCAGCATACTTGATGGAGTGAAAGATTTGCGGGGGTTATTGAACCTTCAGGTGGAGAGAGGGAGGCGGAGGGAGCAAGTGAAAGCTTCCAACAAACGTTTTCCTTGAGAAAAGTTGATGGAATCATTTGTTTGAGATGGAATTCATTTCGCTTAGCCAAGTGACGGCTAAACTTTCCTGGGGCAGAGGCCCAGTAATAGTTAAGTTTAGAGTACCAAATACCATGGTACAGATGAATAATGATCGTCACTGCCCACGTCCCTTCTGTCATCCTTTCTTGCTGATGGTACACAGGATGTTTTGTCCTCTGGGACCCTCTGCACTAAGACAAATTTGTTGCCGGTCAACTCAATTTTCATTTTTTTTTTTTTTTTGCCAGAAGAAATTGAACTTTTTTAAACAATCTAGTCTTGATAAAAGCAATTTTTCCACCTACATGACAAGAAAGCAGAACTACAATTAACACACCAAACTGGGACTAATAATTAATTAACTTGTTATTTTTAGTGCACTATGAGTCTTCGTCACCATAACTAGTTATCAATTCCCTATTTAAATATACCATTCCAACCTTAATTTCACTGGACAGGAAAATCATGAAGTTACGGTACATCCTGAACTATTATCAAATCTGAAACAGTGTCCTAATTCTCATTCTTTAAGTTCAGGTTATTGTGAATTATTCCGGCCACGATATTGTGATTCTTTTATTCTTTGAATTTAATGTATTTCCCACCTCCAAAACCTACGTTTACTCAACTGGTTTCATTGAATCTTTCCATAGACGTTAACATGTTAACTTACCAGTAGTACGTAGAATCCAAAATGACACTCGTCCTCACTCCACCATAATATACTAATGCAAGCCTCCTGCTGTGTTAAAACCCTTACCGTTTAGTATCTCCTCATACTCGTCCTCCTTCTAAACTTTCCTTTGATGTCCCCTACACCTCCTTTCAATCACTTCTAATCGACATGTTCCTTTTTGTCCTTTTGTACAGATACAGATATATCATTGCCGAGTGAATGTGGGAACAAAGACACGTGAACAATCAAGGCATTTGTTGAAGATGATGTATTGTCATTGATGACTTTTTCAATCCGTGAAGCTATCAACAACGTTAAGTGAGGACTTACTGTGTGGTGTGATTATATATATATATATATATATATATATATATATATATATATATATATATATATATATATATATATATATATATATATATATATATATATAGGGAGGTACCACCTCTATAACTGTCCTGGGATATATATATATATATATATATATATATATATATATATATATATATATATATATATATATATATATATATATATATATATATATATGCAAAACAACCACTGTGAAATAATAGAGAAATTCCAAGCACTTTCGTGACTACTCACATTATCAAGGAACAATCATAGTTCCTTGATAATGTGAGTAGTCACGAAAGCGCTTTGAATTTCTCTATTCTTTCACAGTGGTTGTTTTGCATATTCTGAAATCACCTGTTTACTGTGCTCTTATTGCATATATATATATATATATATATATATATATATATATATATATATATATATATATATATATATATATATATATATATATATATATATATATATATATATATATATATATATATATAATGTCGTGCCGAATATGTAAAACTGGTCAATTAGCAAGAACTCATTTAAAATTAAGTCCTTTCTAAAATTTTCTCTTATACGTTTAAAGATATATTTTTTTCATTAATGTTAATGTAAAAAATTTTAATTTTGCACCAAAAGAATCTTAGAAAACTTACCTAACCTTATTATAACAAGAACAATTTATTTTAGCCTAACCCAACTAAATATATTTTAAATACGTTTACAATAATTTAATACTAAACAAACACAATCAAATATATTTTTTTCGTTAGGTTCAGAATGATTTTGGCGAAATTATTGCATACACAAATTTTCACTTGTCCTATATGGCAAGATGAGCGTTGCTATTTAAGCCAAGATCGCAAGTTCTGCCTATTCGGCACGACATATATATATATATATATATATATATATATATATATATATATATATATATATATATATATATATATATAATATGTCGTACCGATTAGGTAAAACTTGTGATTTTTGCTTAAATAACAACGCTTTTCTTGCCGAATAAGGCAAGTGAAAATTTGTGTATGCATCAATGTCGCAAAAATCGTTCTGAGCCTAAGGAAAAAAAATGTTTCATTGTATTTGTTTATTATTAAATTATTGTAAACTTAGTATCAGGGTTAAAATGGCCATCAATGGCAAAATCTCTTCAATAAATGTCTTCATTGTGCATGTGTCTCTTTTTCTTTATTTTCTCTGTGAATAACCATTGTATCAATTCTTTCATTTATACTTTCCATACCACCACACCGTCTTCTAACTTCTATAATAATTATTCTCTGCATCATATTTACTTCATACATATATCAGAGAAGCGATACTTTCCCAGCTTCCTCCTACAGCATCCCAAGACCGTGTTCCACTCTCTTACACAACTGTCAGCACCAATGTACTCTGATGCATTTTATTTTTTGCATCCATCGATAAATATTTTGCTTTGTACAGTTTCTTCAACTTTTAAGTAACACAGACACTGCTGGTGTCGATACTTTCTGAAGCTTGGGGATCATTGTTTGCTTTCGTATAATGCTTATCAATAATCGACTATCATCATCAATAATGCTTAAATATAACTCTTATCTATAGTCACATCTAATCATGACTCTTGGTAGATATAATTTTCTCTAATTATCTATATTCTACACCAATAACTCTTTACCTGTAATGGGCATCTATAATAAATTCCTATAATCGTTCATAATGGAGGTTCAGAATAACGTGAAATTAAGAATTGAAAAAAAATGTTAAGTAGAGCCTTATTAAGGAATTAATTAGCAGATTAATAACGCTCCAGCGAGGTGAAAAATTAATCTCTATTTCGTGTCATAAAGCAGGATCATGGAGCCAATATGTCGCACTAAGTACCAGTTTTATTTAATGAAATAATATGTTTTTTTCTCTAGAGCTCTGTGTGTGTGTGTGTGTGTGTGTGTGTGTGTGTGTGTGTGTGTGTGTGTGTGTGTGTGTGTGTGTGTGTGTGTGTGAGAGAGAGAGAGAGAAAGCGAGCGAGCAAGCGAAATTTGATGTGAATATAATGCAGCTGATAAAGAATAAAGAAAATAATAAGATAATGGGGTAGTGGGGGTAAAAGGTATTATTCAAGATAAGAACATAATAGATTAAAATAATAGGTTAATTAAGATAGTGGGTTAAGATAAAAGGCTGATGGGGATAATAGGGTGATTAAGGGTATAAATTCAAGGTGTAGGGAACGTCCAAGGAAATGTAAACACAGAGAGGAGCATGAGTACAGCGAGGATAAGTGAGCATAGTAGCTCGGAGTGAGCGGAGACGAGTTTACCTTGAAGAACAAAAAGGCACAATACCGTGACTGCATTTTTGGTCTTTTCCCATGTGGGCCCTTACCCTTTGTGGGCCTTTACCCCTTGTAGGCTCTTACCTCTCCCGCAGTGCTCCTCTTTCTTGGTCACTACTACTATTTCCTTTCGTACTGCCTTTGGCCCCTACCTTCACCTTTGCCTCCTTTCACCCTTCAATCCCCCTTTCTATTCTTGTCCCACCAACCACTCTCCCTACTTTACCCTACCATTACTATTACTACTATTTCCACTACCACTACTACTTCTACCACTACGTCCACTATCAGCTTCACCACTACTACTCCTCCCACCTCTCTTGTCCCGGTCCTGCCAGCTGGCCTATATATACTGGCTCCATCTCTCTTTTCTGTCAGTGTGACTTTGTAAATGGTCCAAGTCGGACCGAAACATCTTCGTACGCTCCTCTCCCCTATATGTGGGTTATTTGTGTATTTTGCCTTGAAATTTGACTTGCTGTGGAGTGTGAGGACGTTAATATCTATGAAGGGACCATGGAAAAGCGGTTATCCTGACTTGAGTTCATAAGGTCAGAAATATAGTGTCAGCACTTATAAATCTTATAACCGTCCTCCGGCTTACAATAGAAAGACCCGAGTTTATTCCCAAGCGAGTCTAGACAACGAGCAAAACTCTGTACACCAAATACTCCTGTTTACCTAGCAGTAAACAGATACCTGAGTGTTAGTGGAATGTTGTGAGCGGTAACTTCAGATTGGAAGGAATGTATTTTTTTTTTTTTTTTGGATAAACTTAGGCCATGAAATAAGCTCAGGTAGGATATTGATATCTAGCATGTAAATTCACTTTTGAAAAATAAATCGGACGGACAGAATGATGCTACGGTTTGTTAGGTCATTAGATCAATGTGTGTCAGGGAAGACAGCTGGGCGTGAGTGATGGTGAACAGTTTTATTGGAGTCAATTTCCTCAGTGCAAAAAAATTTATAAAGTCATCACAAATTGCATGGCTAACTTCATGCTCTTTTTCATCTACTCATCTCCCCCTCATGTACTGACCTACATGTTTTCAATTTATCTCTGAAGTCGATCGACAGCACAGTCAAGAATGATGGAATCCACCTAACTAACACCAAGGATAAAACTCCTGAGATTGGTAAACAAGTCTTTAAAAAATGATTTTATTTTTTTTTGTCGTTGCTATGCATTCCAATAAATGACGTTCACGTGGTAAAGACAATGTCAAAAAAATAACAGTGCATATAGGTTAATAAACAATAGCCTTTGCGTAATGAAGTATACAGCTTGTCGTAGCTGTTTACAAACCGTATAAATAATATAGTCTATGACTCATTATCAACATTCCGATACGATGTACTCGTTAACGAGACTATATGCAACGTTAATACTTTTCAGTCTACCGATTTTTTTTTCGTGTGGGATTTTTTATATTTTTTAAACCACCCTTTTCATTTTAAGACACTTAGACTTTTTCTCCTGGACACTAAGAGCACTTATGTGTCGTCTCACGAAAAGCTTGATACAGTTATTGCGCATGAAGCTAGATGGGACTGTTTTTTGTGAGTGACTTCGAAACTCTTCGTGCCTATCACCGAACCTGTGTGGATCCTGCCTCTAGTATGCTGGTGTTGGTGGTGACCTTGGTCTTGTGGTGGTGTTGGTGGTGACCCTGGTCTTGTGGTGGTGTTGGTGGTGACCCTGGTCTTGTGGTGGTGTTGGGGTGACCCTGGTCTTGTGGTGGTGTTGGGGTGACCTTGGTCTTGTGGTGGTGTTGGTGGTGACCCTGGTCTTGTAGTGGTGTTGGTGGTGACCGTGGTCTTGTAGTGGTGTTGGTGGTGACCCTGGTCTTGTAGTGGTGTTGGTGGTGACCCTGGTCTTGTGGTGGTGTTGGTGGTGACCCTGGTCTTGTGGTGGTGTTGTTGGTGACCCTGGTCTTGTGGTGGTGTTGGGGTGACCTTGGTCTTGTGGTGGTGTTGGTGGTGACCTTGGTCTTGTGGTGGTGATGGTGGTGACCCTGGTCTTGTAGCGGTGTTGGTGGTGACCCTGGTTTTGTGGTGGTGTTGGTGGTGACCCTGGTCTTGTGGTGGTGTTGGTGGTGACCTTGGTCTTGTAGTGGTGTTGGTGGTGACCCTGATTTTGTGGTGGTGTTGGTGGGGACCCTGGTCTTGTGGTGGTGGTGACCCTGGTCTTTGTCGTAGGGGTTCTTATCTTGTGGTGGTGTTGGTGGTGACCCTGGTCTTGTGGTGGTGGTGGTGACCCTGGTCTTGTGGTGGTGTTGGTGGTGACCCTGGTCTTGTGGTGGTGGTGGTGGTGACCCTGGTCTTGTGGTGGTGATGGTGGTGGTGGTGACCCTGGCCTTGTGGTGGTGGTGGTGACCCTGGGCTTGTGTTGGTGGTGACCCTGGTCTTGTGGAAGTGTTGGTAGTGACCATGGTCTTGTGGTGGTGACCCTGGTCTTGTGGCAGTATTGGTGGTGACCCTGGTCTTGTGGAAGTGTTGGTAGTGACCCTGGTCTTGTGGTGGTGTTGGTGGTGACCCTGGTCTTGTGTTGATGTTGGTAGTGACCCTGGTCTTGTGGTTGTGCTGGTAGTGACTCTGGTCTTGTGGTGGTGTTCGTAGTGACCCTGGTCTTGTGGTAGTGCTGGTAGTGACCCTGGTCTTGTGGTTGTGCTGGTAGTGACCCTGGTCTTGTGGTGGTGTTGGTAGTGACCCTGGCCTTGTGGAAGTTTTGGTGGTGACCCTAGTCTTGTGGCAGTATTGGTGGTGACCCTGGTCTTGTGGAAGTGTTGGTAGTGACCCTGGTCTTGTGGTGGTGTTGGTGGTGACCCTGGTCTTGTGGTTGTGCTGGTAGTGACCCTGGTCTTGTGGTGGTGTTGGTGGTGACCCTGGTCTTGTGGTTGTGCTGGTAGTGACCCTGGTCTTGTGGTGGTGTTGGTGGTGACCCTGGTCTTGTGGTAGTGTTGGTGGTGACCCTGGTCTTGTGGTGGTGTTGGTGGTGACCCTGGTCTTGTGGTGGTGTTGGAAGTGACCCTGGTCTTGTGGTGGTGTTGGTGGTGACCCTGGTCTTGTGGTGGTGTTGGTGGTGACCCTGGTCTTGTGGTGGTGTTGGAAGTGACCCTGGTCTTGTGGTGGTGTTGGTGGTGACCCTCTTCTTGTGGTGGTGACCCTGGTCTTGTGGTGGTGGTGGTGACCCTGGTCTTGTTGTGTTGTCCTGGTGTTGTGCTAGTGTTGGTAGCGTCTCTAATGTTGTGCTGGTGTTGGTAGTTGTTCTTGTGGTGTGAGTGTTTGTAATATCAGCGTGTACCTCTAAGGTTACTTGTTCTCCACTCAGCATTAAATGACTGAACTGGTGTTGCATTAAAAGTTTTCTAATGAATATAATTCAAGCAAATTTATTTAAAATATGACTCGTGAGCAATTTAAAATTTATTATTAAAACTAGATGTATATTTAAAGTTAGTGTATCAAGCTCTTCCTTCTTCTCTGAGAAATTATAGCTAGTACTTATATATTGATGTCGTCTGTGTATCTATCA
>NW_027200805.1:0-16776 GCF_038502225.1 Cherax quadricarinatus
TGAATCTGCACTCTCTCGATAGGCGTAGAATTAGGGGGGATATGATCGAGGTGTATAAATGAAAAACAGGAATAAATAAAGGGGATGTAAATAGCGTGCTGAAAACTTCCAGCCAAGACAGGACTCGCAGCAATGGTTTCAAGTTGGAGAAATTCATATTCAGGAAGGATATAGGAAAGCACTGGTTTGGTAATAGAGTCGTGGATGAGTGGAATAAACTCCCGAGTACAGTTATTCAGGCTAAAACGTTGTGTAGTTTTAAAAACAGGTTAGATAAATACATGAGTGGGTGTGGGTGGGTGTGATTTGGACCTGACTAGCTTGTGCTGCTGGGTATGGTGCCGTGCTCCTTCCTTGAGTGGAAGTGACCAGACTGGGTGGGTCATTGCGCTAATCTGTGGGGGGACATGGACCTGCTCTGCATGGGTCAGTAGGCCTGTTGCAGTGTTCCTTCTTTCTTATGTCTCTGTGTATGTCTCTCTATGTCTGTGTGTGTGTCTGTGTATGTCTCTGAGTAAGTCTCTGTGTATGTCTCTGTGTATGTCTCTGTGTAAGTCTCTGTGTATGTCTCTCTGAATATAACTGTGTATATCTCTGGGCATGTGTCTGTGCAAGTGTCTGTGTAAGTTTCTGTGTATGTCTCTGTGTATGTCTCTGTGTATGTCTCTGTGTATGTCTCTGTGTATGTCTCTGAGTATGTCTTTGTGTATGTCTCAGCGAATGTCTCTGCATGTCTGTGTACGTCTCTGTGTATGTTTCTGTGCATGTCCCTGTGTATGTCTCAGTGTATGTTTTAGTGTACGGCTCTGTGTATGTCTCTGTGTATGTCTCTGTGAATGTCTCTTTGTATGTCTCTGTGTAATTCTCTGTGTATAAGTCTGTTAGTCTCTGTGTATGTCTCTGTGTATGACTTTGTGTAAGTCTATATGTGTGTCTCTGTGTATGTTTCTGTGCATGTCACTGTGTATGTCTCTGTGTATTTCTCTTTATATGTTTCTGTGTGTGGAAAATACTGTATATATTTTCCAGAAATACAGTAGTTTATATGTAAATAGAAAGCCATACTATATGTTATAACAATTATGTTATAAAAAATGGGAAGCCTGTGCCTGCGCAGACGAGACTCGCCATCGTTGTTTGAATTGAGACAACACAAACGTTGTGAATATTGGGAAGAATTTTCGTGCTCTAGAGGTAAAATTGGGCTGACACCTCTCAAATAGGAGGCGAAATTGTTGGATGTGCATTCCTGCATAACTTGAGATATCAGGCGACTGGACAAGACAGCTCCAGGAACCTCAGATAAGTCTTATGTTGTAACTCTGGCCAGTGTTATTTTCATAGATAGACAGTGAGGTTCTCTGAGTATGATACACCTTAATCTCCAGTCAAATTGGTGAGTGATATTAAGATATTTTCCTTCTGTTATGTATATGTGTGTATATATATAAGATATTTATTAATATTTTAATATAACAGTCCACAAATTTATATATTTACCAGAATTCCTGGTGATGCATATTTCATTTGTAATTAATAGGTCTCGAGCAACTTGTGGTTATGACAGTTGTAGGTATTGAAGGGAGACATTTTTTGTGACCTAGGTGTCCCAAATTCCTACTTGTCTATGTAACTCTGATAAATAATAATTATCTTCGTTATCATTTACTGTTATGTACATTATGAGTTACATTCAGATAAATGTAATTTTCCACAATACAAATATGAAGGAGATTTTTTAGTAAACTGTGTAGATGAGACTGAAGTAGATCTCATGATTAATCAGTATTATGAATTAGAAGAAAAGATTCTTTCTTGTAAAAGTCAGGCTTTGAATAAATTAAAATGTGTAAACCAGGCAGTTAATCAGTCTGCTCCAACAAATAAGATGTCTTTGCCAAAACTCCCAGAATTATGTTTACCTGGACTTAATCCTGGAGAAAATTGGGAGGAGTTTTGGTCAATTTTTAAAGCAGCTGTGCATGATAGGAGAGATCTAACCTGTGTAACTAAATTATTTTACCTCAAAGGACAGGTAAGAGGAGATGCTCACATACTCATACAAGCCTTTCCCAATGTAGATGACTCTTACAAGGAAGCAGTTGACTTGTTGAAGGTCACTTACGGTAATATAGAACAAAATAGGTTGGATCTAGTGAATATCATCGTTAATTTTAAAATCTCCAGATCACACTTACAAAGATTTACAGCAGTTTAGAGTTAAACTGGAGAGCACTCTCAAAACTTTAAGTAATAAATATAATCTGAAAGAATCAGACTGGTTATTGAGTGCCATGGTACAGAATAAATTATACACAAATAACCCGCACATAAAAGAGAGAAGCTTACGACGACGTTTCGGTCCGACTTGGACCATTGACAGAGTCACACTAACAGAGGTGGAGCAGGACGGCTATATATAGGCAGGAAGAGGTGGTGGTAGTAGTAGTAGTAGTAGTAGTAGTAGTAGTAGTAGTAGTAGTAGTAGTAGTAGTACAAAAGTTGTATATAATACCGACAAGATGAAATTAAGACACATGCCCAACACCCGGGCATCCCCATCATAGACGTTTCGCCATCCAGCCAGCCACTGGATGGCGAAACGTCTATGATGGGGATGCCCGGGTGTTGTGCTACTACTACTACCACCACCACCACCTCTTCCTGCCTATATATAGCCGTCCAGCTCCACCTCTGTTAGTGTGACTTTGTCAATGGTCCAAGTCGGACCGAAACGTCGTCGTAAGCTTCTCTCTTTTATGTGCGGGTTATTTGTGTATCGTTCCAGTCACGGTATTGTGCCTTTTTTGTTATTCAGAATAAATTAAGCTGTAAAACACTTGAATGACTCTTGAACAAATACCACAAGGGTTATTTTGGTCTGGAGGAAATAAGACTAAGTCTACAAGAATTAATTGTTCAGTTGCAGACCAGCCAACTAACTCATTTTAAAGATGCAACACATAAGAACATAAGAACATAAGAATGTAGGAACACTGCAGAAGGCCTACCGGCCCATGCGAGGTAGGTCCTCGCAAAGGGAAAAATTATCCCAATAGTAATAATCAAAATTCATTTCCTAAAAAGAGTTGCATAGGTGCATATCAAGTAGCAGGAATCAGAAATAATGATTCTCTACAAGGTAAGAAGAATAAGTACCCTCCTAAGGGTAGAGCAGTTAATAAGAAACCAGTCAGAGAAAAGAGAGATTGTCTTTTCTGCAAGGGTACTCATTTTTCTAAGAGTTGCAATGAATACAATTCATGGAATGATAAAGTTGAAAGATTGGAGGAACTTGACAGATGTATGAGGTGTTTAGGTAATCACAATGTAAAGGATTGTCATGCCAAATTAAACAACTGTTATCAATGTCACAAAGGAAGACACCACATAGTCATGTGTAAGGGTTTATATGACAATGTTGATAATAATGATAATGTTGACAATCCTGACACAACAGTAGCTAATGTAAAAATTGCTGCTAATGTTAATAATGATGGTTTTGCTGAAGTAGCCTTACCTGTGTTAGAGGTAAAAATTGATGATAAAAGACATAAAACAAAAAATGTAAATGCATTATTGGACCAGGGATCCCAGCGTACTTTCATAAAACGTAAATGTCTTGATGGTATGAAAGTACAGATGGGAGATCCCACAACTTTAAAATTATCTGGTTTTCTCTCAGATAAAAGGGCTCAATTGTATGACACTGTTTATGTAACTGTCAGGTTGGGCAATGAGAAAAAACATATTAATGCAGAAATTGTATATAGACTTCCAGAGAAAATATCTACAGTAGGGCTTAGTAAAGCTACAGAAAGACTTTCACATAATGTAAATTTAGCACCTTCTGGTGTAAGTAATGATTCTGTAGGTCCAATAAATATTTTGATAGGTAGTGACTATTATGCCTCCTTTGTAAAGGGTATGGTAAAGAAATGTGGTGTCACCCTTTTGAAGACTACAGGAGGCCATGTAATGTATGGTAGGATTCCTCGTAATAGTAATTCATGACTAGAGGAAACTACAAATACCATAACTGTGTGTCTTACTCAGGAAATCGTGCCCCAGTATAATTCTTTCATAGAGGATGGTGTGGAGCCAGTGCATAAATTGTGGGAATTAGACGGCATTGGAATAAATGTAAATGAAGAAAGTCCAGACGATTCTTTTACTCAGGAACAGTACCTGAGAGATGTAAAATTTGAATCTGGACAATACTGGGTACGACTTCCGTGGAGACTGAACCATCCAGAATTGCCCAATAATTACAGAATGGCATATGGACAATTAAAGGCTCAGCTCCACGAACTGAATAAGACACCAGAATTGTTAACTGCCTATAATGATATAATTGCTGAGCAGTTAATTAATAAATTTATAGAAGAGGTACCTCCTGAGCAAGCCAAAATTTATAGTCACTATTTTCCACATCACGGAGTGAAGAAGGATTCTAAGACCACTCCTCTGAGGATTGTGTTTAATTGTAGTGCCAGAAGTAACAAAAATGTACCTAGTTTAAATGACTGTTTGATGACAGGTCCGTCGTTGACGGAAAAAATAGGAGATATCTCATTAAATTTCAGGGTGAAGAATTATGCCTTTACGGCTGACATAAGTAAAGCTTTCCTAAGAGTGGGTTTACAAGAGGCTGACCGGGATTGTACCCGCTTCTTATGGCCTGAGAACCTTAAATGTACGGGAAGTCCATTGAGTAAAGTAATGAGCAAACAATTTTATGTGGACAACTGAAGAGGAACTGTTAATGACTTATGGAGAGGCTAAAAAAATAATGCAAAGTGCAAATATGCCTCTGAGGGAATGGAATAGTAATTCGTCCAAATTAAAGGACAAAATAAGTAAAGATTACCCTGGAGATGAAGTACCAAAATGTAGTAATGTATTGGGATTAACTTGGGATACTGAGAGAGATTTGTTAATGTTAAAACCTAATAATTACAGTATGCCCAATAAATTAACTAAGAGAGTCTAGCTTGCTGAAGTTTCCAAATGTTGTGATCCACTAGGTTTAGTGTCACCCCTTACTATAAGTGGGAAATTATTAATACAGGAAGCATGGAAACTTAAATGTGATTAGGATGAAATTCTACCTGAGGAATTCATAAACAGGTAGGATGAATTAATTGGTGATTATGAGAAAATTCCAATGTTGGAGTTCCCACGCCAGGTAGCCACTGGCTAACGCGACGGTCTGGAGATAAGAACATAAGAAAGAAGGAACACAGCAGCAGGCCTACTGACCCATGCGAAGCAGGTCCATGTTCCTCCCCCCGGATTAGTCCAATGATCCACCTAATCAGGTCACTTCCACTTAAGGAAGGAGCACCGCATCAGACCTAGTAGCACAAGCTAGTCGGGCCCAACTCACACCCACCCACACCCACTCATGTATTTATCTAACCTATTTTTAAAGCTACACAACGTTTTAGCCTCAATAACTGTACTCGGGAGTTTGTTCCACTCATCCACAACTCTATTACCAAACCAGTGCTTTCCTATATCCTTCCTGAATCTGAATTTTTCCAACTTGAAACCATTGCTGCGAGTCCTGTCTTGGCGGGAAATTTTCAGCACGCTATTTACATCCCCTTTATTTATTCCTGTTTTTCATTTATACAACTCGATCATATCCCCCCTAATTCTACGCCTTTCGAGAGAGTGCAAATTCAGGGCCCTCAGTCTATCCTCATAGGAAAGATTCCTGATACATGGGATCAACTTTGTCATCCTTCTCTGTACGTTTTTCAATGCATTTATATCCAGTCTGTAGTACGGTGACCAGAACTGCACAGCATAATCCAAATGAGGCCTAACCAAGGATATATAGAGTAGAAGAACAACCTGAGGATTTATATTATTTATACTTCTAGATATGAAGCCAAGGTTAGCTTTATTAACACTAATGCACTGTTGCCTTGGTTTTAGATTACTGCTTACCAGAACTCCTAAATCCTTTTCGAAATCAGTAGTATTAAGATCTACATTATTTAGTTTATATGTGGCATGGTTATTTTCCTGTCCAACATTTAGAACTTTGCATTTGTCTATATTAAACTGCATCTGCCATTTCTCCGACCATTGCATCAGTCTATTCAAATCATCCTGAAGTGCTCTATGGTCCTCATTAGAGTGAATTGAACGGCCTATTTTGGTGTCATCAGCAAATTTGCTTATATCGCTATTTATTCCCTCAAATATGTCATTTATGTAAATTGTGAACAACAACGGGCCCAACACTGACCCCTGCGGAACACCGCTTGTGATGTGCCCCCATTCTGATTTTCCCCATTTATGCAAACTCTCTGCTGCCTATTTGTCAGCCATGCCTCTACCCAGGAAAAAAATTCTTCTCCTATTCCGTGTGCCTTAAGTTTCCTCAATAGCCTCTGATGTGGAACTCTATCGAAAGCCTTACTGAAGTCCATATACACAATATCATATTCATTACCATGATCTACCTCCTCAAACACCTTAGTGAAAAAAGTTAGTAAATTCGTAAGACAGGAACGCCCCTTTGTAAAACCGTGTTGAGATTCATTAATCAATTTATGCCTATCAAGATGGCTACGAATTGCTTCGGCAATTATTGATTCCATAAATTTTCCCACTATGGAGGTAAGGCTTATTGGTCTATAGTTCGAAGCTAAGGACCTGTCACCTGCCTTGTAAATAGGTATTACATTTGCCATTTTCCACTTATCAGGCACTATGCCAGTTTGTAGTGATATGTTGAAAAGATTAGCCAAAGGTTTGCTAAGTTCCTCTTTACATTCCTTTAACACCCTTGCAAACAGTTCATCAGGGCCTGGGGATTTGTTAGGTTTTAATTTCTCTGTTTGTCTGAGGACCATGTCACTAGTTACTGCAATTGTGCATAGTTTATTATCGTCCTGTTCTATATAATCTATTATTTCAGGAATTTCGCTAGTATTTTCCTGGGTAAAAACTGAGAGCAAGTAAGTATTGAAAATTTCACACATATCCTCATCACTGTCAGTGATCTGACCTAGGTTAGTCTTAAGAGGACCTATCTTGTCCCTAATCTTACTTCTATATACCTGAAAGAGCCCTTTTGGGTTAGTCTTTGAATCCCTTCCGACCATAGCCTCATAATCCTTTTTTGATTCTCTTTTACTTTTTCTTTATTTCTCTCTTTAACTGAATATATTGATTTCTTAATTGCCCATCCCCTCTTTTGATACGCCTCTGTGTATGTCTCTGTGTATGTTTCTGTCTCTGTTGATGTCTCTGTGTATGTCTCTGTTTATGTCTCTGTGTATGTATCTGTGTATGTCTCTGTGTGTGTCTCTGGGTGTGTTTCTGCGTATATTTCTGTGTAAGTTTCTGCATATGTTTCTGTGTATGTCTCTGTGTATGTGTCTGTGTATATCCTGTGTATGTGTCTGTGTATGTCTCAGTGTATGTGTATGTCTCTGTGTATGTGTCTGTGTATGTCTGTGTATGTCTCTGTATATTTGTCTTTGTATGTGTCTGTGTATGTCTCTGTGTATGACTCTGTGTATGTGTCTGTGTATGTGTCTGTGTATGTCTCTGTGTATGTGTCTGTGTATGCCTCTGCGTATGTGTCTGCATATGTGTCTGTGTAAGTCTCTGTGTATGTCTCTGTCTAAGTCTCTGTTTAAGTCTTTTTGTAAGTCTCTGCGTAAGTCTCTGTTTATGTCTCTGTGTATGTCTCTGTGTATGTCTCTGTGTATGTGCAGAGAATTTACTTTAATTTTTGGGAAGTTTATTGCTACATACAGCTTTAATGACCTTTAACAACAGGTTTTAGCGAGTCTGGAGTTGTACGGCTCACAAGCCTCGAGTTCAATTCCCGTCCGTTCCATGGTGTGTACCAGACAGCTCTGGATCATATTATAAACCTTTTTTTTTTGCACATTGATGTGGGACAGTTAATTACTGTATTATTTATACGAAACGACTTAAAAGTAGAGGAAATATATTTCGCAATTTTTTTCTTAATAAAATTTACAGCGTACGACATTTTTTGTTTAATTAATGATTGAATCATGATAATTTTTTGCTGATTTTTGTGAAGATCGTATCATTGGCTGTGGGGACACACTTCTGCTTCTTTGGAGAGGCCAACAAGTCAGCTATACCTTTACCTTTGATACACCTTTGAAGAGTTTCGAGAGTTTCATTACTCTCGGAGCCCGGCCATGGTCCAGGCTCGTCTGGTGTTTGCCTGGTCAACCAGGCTGATGCTGTTGGACGCCCGCTGCCCCCATATATCAATCACAGCCTGGTTGATATGGTACCTAGTGAAGATACTTGTCCAGTTTCCTCTTCAAGGCTTCTACACTTTTTCCAACCCAGTTTCTGATATATTCTGGTAAGATGTTAAATAGTCTGTATCACGAATATTGATACAGTGTTCCCTTATTGTCCCCAACGCACTCCTGCTCCTAACCGGGTGTGGCATGCAAAGAGTACGTAACCTTTATTCGGCGCACGTACACACCCTCATTTACAGGCTATCTCCCCCAACCAGCGAACCAGGTTGCTAAGAGTTGATGATGGGGCCCCGTCGTTCAACTAGTGACCAGGTTCTAGCCAATAAGAAGATGGTTTTGGCAATTGCAGAGGTTATGTGGGTACAACTCTCCTGTCTGCCCTTGTCATTCCCATTCTAGAGCTGGTTGAAGCACGGTCTGCTATCTTGTGGCTTCTATTTCTGCTTTGCTTACCGTGGAGTGCACTATACTTATCACTGTACATAGTGTACATATTGCTGTTATAAATTGGTGAAGGATAATATAAGTCTAAACTTTTTCTACTGTGTTTATTTGCTCCCATTACACCCGGGGTAACAGGCCATTTGGAATCCTGGGTTGTAATACGGGGTTTATTTTGCACTTCCTCCCATATCTCTCACTCCAGTATGTTGTTATAGCAGCGTGCAGATTTGGGACCAGGCCCTCGAGTACTTTCCAGGTATATAATATCAATTATCTCTCTCCTTCGCTCCACTGAGTACATGTTCAAGACTTAAAGACGTTCCCAGTAATTTAGGTGCTTTACTGGCTCAATGTGAGCTATAAACGATCTCTGTATTTGTTCCAGCTCTAACATTTCTCCTGCTTTGAACGGGGCCGTCAGCACTGAGAAATATTCGAAATGAGGGAGCACTAGCGATTTGAAGAGTGTAACCAAAGGCATTATTTCCCTTGTTTTGAAAGTTCTCAATACCCACCCCATTATGATCTTTGTCTTATTGTGAATTATTTTTATTACGTGAACAAATTACCTGCAGGATGTTTACAAGGTATTACCTGAATTGTTACCTGCAAGTAATTTGGGTGAGGTAAGTGGGACTTAGTCACAGCAGGTCGCCAAACTCACTCCCTCAATGCCCACTCTCTACCACTCTCACAAAAAGCAATATTAAAATCAGCTACTCATGTACATTAAAGTTGTGGACTGTATATGATTAGGCTTGCAGAGTACACAAAAGAAATTTGTATTACCACTTACCATTTAATTACTGCAGATGGATCACACAACAACACTGGCCTGACACCTAGACCCTACACTAGCCATTTAGAGATTTAAATGAAAGGACTAATGGTGTACTTCCTTGTAAGTAATGGTCGTATCCCTTATCTTCCGCCGTCCACACATAATTCTTGAGGTTTCGCAAATTTCCTATCCCAATTCTTCAGCAGTGGACATTAACATGGGTTCCTATTACAAATTCAGGATGAAAAATCCCAATTTGGCACGAAGATGCTGGATTATTAGCTGAATTTTCCATAAATACCAGTGCCCACAAATTACAAATGGCGTCCCCACTGGCGTCACTCAGCAGCTGTTCTACACCCCCCTCTCTCGAAATTTCTTGAAAAGGTCAAATGAGCATCATATTTTATTCCACAGTTATTGTATTATTCAAATTTACACATGATGAATTAAGGAAAATCCAAAATTTTCCATACTTATTATGTTCTTTAAAAGAAAGATCAGCTGATAGAATTATTCCCAAGTCATTTACTTGTTCCTTTCATTCTATTTGATTACCCTCTTGAGTTTTGATTACAGTGTTCCTTTTGAGTTCTTCATTCTTTCCATACCTAAGCTGGAACTTATCAACAGTGAACGTTATGTTGTTCTCCACTGCTTACTGCAAGACCCTATTTATGTCTTCCTGTGATTTTTCAGTATCTTCTACCGGAGTGACTTTCATGCTTATTTCAGTATCATCAGCAAATGATTTTATCTATGTCTGCTATGAGAAATATAAACAGCAGAGGTGCGAGGACAGTACCTTGGGGAACTGAGCTTTTTACATCGCTGATGCTGGATCTTGCTCTGTTTACTATTACTTTCTGTGGTCTGTGAGCTAGGAACCTGAAAATCCATCTTCCTTCCTTTCCCGTAATGCCCATGGTCCTCTTTTTGTGTGCTATCACACCATGATTGCATCTGACAAAAGCCTATGCAAAATCTGTAAATCACATCTGCGTTTTGGTCGTTTTCCAATGCTTCTGTAATTCTATCATAATGGTTCAGCAGCTGTGACAGACAAGATCGTCTTGCTCTAAAACCATGCTGGTTCGGTTTGTGCAGGCCCATGAATTTTGTAATCTGCCGTCTCATCACTCTTTCGAAAAATATTTAATGTGAGAAGTTAGGGCTACTGGTCTGTAATTTTTAGCTAGTGCTCTACCTCCCTTATGCAAAGGAGCTATGTGTCCGCTCTTTAAGGCCTCTGGCATTCCACCAAGATCTAGGTTCTTTCTCCAGAGAATACTGAGGGCTGGTGCTAGTGGTACTTTGTACTTCTTTATAACTAGGGCATCCCATTAATCTCGTCCAGGTGCTGAATGAGCGGGCATGTTATCATTTCTTTTTCCAAATCTATGAGATTTGTACTAACATCAATGAGTTGGACTTGCATGGCCTTCAGTTGGAGTGAAAAAGTTTCTGTATTCTCTACCTTGCTGTCATTTAGTGGGTTGCTGAACACCGACTCATTCTGTTCTTTTAGGATTTCACTAATTTCCTGTTCATCGTTAGTATACGAATCTCCTCTCAATAATGGACCAATTCTACAGGTAGTTCTTAGCTTGGATTTTGCATAGAAATAGAAATATTTTTGAATTCTTGTAATATCCTGTATGGCCCTTTGTTCCCTTTGTACTTCTTCTGTTAGGTATGACATCCTAAGTTTTTGCTCCAATTCAGTGATCTCTCAGCTATGGCTATCTTTCCTCTGTTGCAGCAAATTTGTGTTTTTAGCAATTCAGTAACCCGTTTTCTTCTTCTGTATGATCTCCTATGCTCTCTCTTTATATGTGATCTTCTTCTGGGTTTCCCCATTGGTACATGCTTCATACAGACCTTGTATCTGAAGCTCGCTCGTAACTTGGATTTTGGCTCGCAACTCAAAGCAAAAAATCGACCAAGCAACGGCTCGTAACTCAAAAACTCGTAAGTTGGGGCACTCATAAGTCAAAGTACCATTGTATAGATAACAAAAAAAAAAGGCACAATACCGTGACTGGAACAATGCACAAATAACCCGCAAACAGAAGAGAGGAGCTTACGACGACGTTTCGGTCCGACTTGGACCGAAACGTCGTCGTAAGCTCCTCTCTTCTATGTGCGGGTTATTTGTGTACCATTGTATAGGGTCCCACA
The DNA here is from genome assembly GCF_038502225.1 of Cherax quadricarinatus. Lineage (NCBI taxonomy): Eukaryota > Metazoa > Arthropoda > Malacostraca > Decapoda > Parastacidae > Cherax > Cherax quadricarinatus. The sequence goes on from NW_027200805.1 coordinate 11,686, forward strand.
GATAATCTCTACAACTGGGCAAAGTGAAGCTACCGATAGGCTTTCACAAAATGGTGTAGAATTTGCACCCTCTTGTGTAAATAATGACTCGGTGGGGCCAATAAATCTTCTAATAGGGAATGATTATTAAGTTTCATTTGTAAAGGGTATGGTGAGGAAATGTGGTGTTACTCTTCTAAAAACAGCAGATAATGTAGTGTATGGTAGTCTTCCTCGTAATAATAATGAATGGCTAGAGGAAAAAATATAGTCACTGTGTCTTGCTCATGAAAAAGGGCCCCAGTATAAATATTCTTCCACAGAGAATAACGTTGAGCTAGTGTATAAATTGTGGGAACTGAACAGCATCTGAATCAATGTAAATGAAGAAAGTCCAGATGATTCCCTTACTCAGGAACAACACCTAAAGAATGATAAATATGAATTATAACAATACTGGGTGTGACTCCCATGGAAGCTAAATCATACAGAATTACCTACAAATTATCGAATGGCTTGTGGGCAATTAAAGGCTCAGCTTTATGAAATGAGTAAGACAACAGAACTGTTAACTGCATATATTGTGGGGGTTGATATGGACCTGCTTGACATGGGTCAGTAGGCCTGCTTCAGTGTTTCTTCTTTCTTATATTCTTATATAATGATGTAATTAATGAAGAATCAAAGGGGAAGTACCTCCTGAGCAGGCAAAAAATTATAGTCATTACTTATCACACCATGGATTTAAAACGACTCTAATAATTGTTTTTACTTGTAGTGCTGTGCTAGTAGTAGTAATAATGTACTAAGTTTAAATGACTGTTTAATTACGGGTCCGTTGTTGGCAGAAATAATAGGAGATATATTGCTGAATTTTAGAGTTATAAATTATGCCTTTACGACTGACATAACTAAAGCTTTCCTACGAGTGGGTTTCCAGGAGGTTGACCGAGACTGTACCCGTTTCTTGTGGCCTGAGAATCCTAGTGACACAGCCCTCTAAAAATTTTTTGCTTTAGTTGTGTATTATTTGACACTACATCCAGTCTGTTCCTGCTTCAAGGGATGATAAATGCACACCTTAAACGTACAAGCAGTTCATTGAGGGAAGTAATGAGTAAACAATTTTATGTAGACAATTTCCTGGGTGTAACGTCAACCAAAGATGAACTGATGAGGACATATCAAGAGGCTAATAAAATAATACAAAGTGCAAATATGCCTCTTTGGTAATGGAATAGCAATTCGTTCAAATTAAAAGATAAAATAAATAAAGATTACCCTGCATGTGAAGTACCTAAATGTAGTAATATATTGGGAGTAACCTGGAATACTGAGAGAGATTTGTTATTGTTAAAAACTTAATAATTGTGGTATGCCAAGCAAGTTAACAGAGTCTTGCTTGCTGGAGTTTACTAATGCTTCGACCTCATAGGCTTAGTGTCACCCCTAACAATAAGAGGGAAATTGCTAATACAAGAATATGGAAACTTAAATGTACTTGAGATGAACCCCTACCTATAGCATTTATTAAAAAATGGGAAGAACTAATAGGTGATTGTGTGAAGATACCATTATTGGAATTCTCATGTAGCAAGTCAAGATGTTGATAATGTATAACACACTTTTTTTGCGATGCTTCAAAACTGAATATAATAATTTTATTTCTCTTGTAATGTCTAAGGCTAAAGTGGCTCCAATTAAAGCATGTACATTGCCTCGACTGGAATTAGCAACCATTTACTTTGGTGTCAAGTTAGCTAATTATGTAAGATATAAATTGCAGGAGATTTGGTCTGATAATGAGGTATACTTACAATGGATTTGTAATGGTAACAGTAAGATTATGTACGTTCAAAGCAGAGTCGCTGAAATTACTCAGATGCAAGATTTTGGGTCAACATTTATTAACATTTCATCATATACCTAGTGACAAGAATCCAGCTTATTTCTTGTTACAAGAATTGACTTATGATAAATTTGTGGTATCTGCAGGTATGGAATATCTGGAAAAAACAAATGGGACGTGCAACTTTGACCACCCCAGAAAATGCCGTGCCCATATGAAAACAGGAAAATGCAACCTTGTTTCCTGTAAGCTTTTCAAACCTGAAATGCGTCACTCTTCTGTTCAGGAAAGACAGTGCTATAACTTATATTGTCAGGCACACCACTTAAAGGGACAAGAAGACACAGAACAGCCAGATCATTTTTAGCACCAGGAAGAGAAAAGAGCTGACAGGAAATGAGAGAAATCGTACACCAACTTCAATAATTTCTGGAGTGGAATCACAGTCGATGGCCTCCACTCCAAAACAACAGATATTAGTGCCAGAAAAAAAGAGCCCGCTTCCCCATACCAACAATACCACCAGTCAGACGACATTCATCTTTGCAAATATACTGGTTCTAAAGCCAGCAACGAGCAACAAAATACCTTTCATCCGTGGACTGCTAACTGAGTCAAATGCAAAATGTTCGCGGTTTTCACAGAGACCCACATCAAGGATCACTTGCACAATGAAATATGGATCCCGGGTTACAACCTATACAGATGTGACAGAGTGAACAGGCAAAAGGAGACTGGGGAAAAGGGTGGGCCTCTATATCACGGAGTTACTTATATGCTCAGAACTACTAAATGCCTCAAATGATGTAGTTGAAGTTTGTATACAAGCCTCCGGATGCAACGTCCCAACAATTCAAGAAACAGCTTTTGAAAATTGACCACTGTTTGGAAAATCTTCCAGCTCCTGCCCCCAACATCTTACTCCTGGGGGATTTCAACCTAAGGTACCTAACATGGAGGAATATAACAAATAATGTTGTAGCAGAGATAACACCAGGAGGCAGCTCAGCTGAAAACTCGCACACACACGAGTTTTTAAATCTCTGCACCGAATTCTCCTTAAACCAGCAAATAATAGAGCCTACAGGATTGGAGAATATACTCCAATCTTCAATGATGATCTAATACGAAATGTCATCATATCAAAAACAATATACTCAGATCACAACATAATAGACAAGTATGCGGGGGTCCCCAGACGGACAAAATGTAATCAGTCACGAGGGAGCCTTCACCAAATTCAACTTCAATAAAAAAAACATAAGGTGGGACCAATTCAACCAAGTCCTTAATGACATAAACTGGGAAAGATAGCCTAAGCAACACGCATCCTACCCTATGTCCAGAACAGATTAACTTGAGGTATGCTCAAGGCATATTCCCTAGAGGAAAATGAGATGTAAATTAGAAACAGAAAGGCGCTTCCTATACAGGCGAAGGCAAAGAATAACAGAGCGGCTACAAGAGGCCAATATATCTGCAATACGTAGGGAGACACTGGTCAGAGAAATAACAACATCGAACTAAAGCTAAAGGAAGCCTACGGGAGTCAAGAAAAGTGGGAAGAACTAAAAGTCATAAATGAAATAGAAAGAAACCCAAAGTATTTCTTTTCTTATGCTAAATCAAAGCCGAGAACAACATCAAGTATTGTTCCCCTACTTAAAAAAGATGGGTCCTTCACAGATGACAGCAAGGAAATGAGTGAGCTACTCAAGTCCCAACATGACCCGAATTTTAGTGAGCCACTAACCAGACTGAGAGTCAAAGACCTAAATGAATTTTTTATGAGAGACAGAATTTGGTAGACACACACCTATCTGATATTATCCTGACGCCATATGACTTCAAAAAGGCGATAAATGACCTGCCCATGCACTGTGCCCCAGGCCCAGACTCATGGAACTCTGCGTTCATCAAGAACTGCAAGAAGCCTCTATCACGTGCTCTTAACATCCTATGGAGAGGGAGCATGGACACTGGAGTCGTCCCACAGTTACTAAAAACAACAGACATAGCCCCACTCCACAAAGGGGGCGGTAAAGCAATAGCAAAGAACTATAGACCGATAGTGCTAACGTCCCATACCATAAAAATCTTTGAAAGGGTTCTAAGAAGCAAGATCACCACCCATCTAGATACCCAACAGTTACACAACCCAGGACAGCATGGGTTTAGAGCAGGTTCCTCCTGTCTGTCCCAATTACTGGACCACTACGACAAGGTTCTGGATGCCCTAGAAGACAAACAGAATGCAGATGTAATATGCACAGACTTTGCAAAAGCCTTTATCAAGTGTGACCATGGTGTAATAGCACACAAAATGCATGACAAAGGAATAACAGGAAAAATTGGTAGATGGATCTATAAATTTCTAACAAACAGAACACAAAGAGTAGTAGTCAACAGAGTAAAGTCTGAGGCGGCTACGGTGAAAAGCTCTGTTCCACAAGGCACAGTACTCGCTCCCATCTTGTTCCACATCCTCAAATCGGATATAGACAGGGATATAAGCAATAGCACCGTGTATTCCTATGCAGATGACACCCGAATTTGCATGACAGAGTCCTCCCGTGGACTAAAGCAACATGAGTTTTCGCTCACCATGAGGCAGGCCAAAGCAGCATGAGTTCGACTCCTTGGTTAGTAGTGTTGTTATTGATAAATACCACTCGTTGTGGGTAAATAATATATATTTGTATGTATGTGTATATGTCGGTGGGTACCGACCGTTAGGGTTAATAACTGTAGTCCTGATGATATGCATGCTCAGTGACATAAAACAATTTAGTAATTATTTTAATCAAGTGATACTTTTGCTACAATTTACCATATTTTGTAACATAAAGGAAGGACTCACCTGTAGCCTCCGTACCTTCGTCTTCTGACGACGACACAGAGACAGATGACGAGAGCAAGAGCCAGTAAGAGAGCACTCACTACCCCTGCCACTACATGAGCGTCCAGCCACCCACCATCACCTTCCCTCTTCTTCACTACCACTTCTTGCACTGGTTCAGCTGTGATGGAACCTGCCAAACAAAAAATACTGCAGTACTATCCAGTGAAATGCAATAAAAATATTTCATGTAAACAATGAGAGTCTGGGTGAGGCTTATTTGTATTGTAGATATTAGTTTTATAGATACTGTATTATAGATATTGTATTATAGATATTGGTGTCCACAAGGCATCACAGAATGCGTTATCTGCTTTTCTGTCTTCCTGTGTTGCATCTAGTGGACTTGTAGGGATGATTCTCC
>NW_027200806.1:0-16776 GCF_038502225.1 Cherax quadricarinatus
GGAGAATCCATTTTTCTTTGCACACTCTCATGGTTTGGAGATAGGTGATTTTTGTTACCAGGCCCGACATTCTTCTGCTTTATGCGAGATGCCAAGCCTCCTGGACATGTGGCCAAATTACAGACAGATACTGTAGATTCGCGTCTGTCTGGATATGTAATGTTGGCACATGCTGGGTTCAAATCAAGAAATTGAACCTGCTCTGCTAGAGCTTCATTTTACTTAGACTGAACAAAGTGTCGAACTAGCACTAGATCAGGAAACAAAACACATGACGTCTGCGAACTACCGTGGGATAAGTGCTCATGTGAAGCTGAATTAACTGAAGAAGGCAAAACAGATCTAACTTAGCGTAATCTGGAGGCACTAGTGCCAGGTGTTATCGTGTTGGGACATGTGATTTCAGTGCTATACGAATGACCTTCGAAACACTGGCATTTTACCGTATCATTAGCCTTTTCTGTAGGATGATAGGGTGTTTTCCTGCTCGTTGCGACGCCCTTATGAGAGACATAAAGGTGATACCTCGTTCTGAGTGGATATAATTTGGCATCATACAAAGTTAAATATCGCTTCAAGGCATTTATTTATCGAATGTTGAGACATGGAAATGCTGAAGGGAAACTTGTGTACTTATTAACAACCGTGAGCATATAATAATTCCGAGTCTCTGGATTACGATAGAGCTGGTCCACAGGCTGAGTGGCTTTGTAAGAAGCTTACGCCATTTTTTACGTCTTCTTATGAGAATAAGCTTTTTTTTTTCTATTTTACAAAGTGTAGGAGAGAAGCCACTTCAAGATAGTAAAGTCCATTATCCATTTCAGTGAAAGTAGATATAGATTGAACAACAAAACCCTCTGGTCATAGTATAGGTGGCTACATTTTCTTTGCCTGGCTGATGCCTTATGGTGTACTAAGTCCAATCTCCATTCTTTTATCTTATTATCCTTTATCTTGATCGGCTTTCTATTGACCACAATAATTGCTATGGAATCTTGGTCATTGATGAGCATGAAATGATACCTGGCTAGGAAATGATTCTGCTTATGCACCTCTGTAACAGCAGTAGCCTCTATCTCTACAGCCGGATAGTGCAATCCACTACCCTGTAGAGCAGAGATTCTCAACTTTTCCTCCATAATCAACCCCCTCGGCTTGATGTATTAATTCATTTACCCCCTTAGTTTCATACAAAATTATCGCCATAATAAAGGGACAAAAAACAAGAAGGTCAGAAAAAATTAATTATTCAGGTTTTCCACAAAAATATTTACTCCTTACCGTGTAAATTTTTACCCCCAAGGGGTAAATTTACCCCTGGCTGAGAATCTCTGCTGTAGACCCTTAGACATGAAAACAACAGGATGGCCACTATGAATCAACACTGCTTAACTAGCTACTTCGGAGGAATCTCACTCTGCTTCAAAGGGTAGATACTCATCAACAGAATGAAGACTGGCATCAGTGAGTTGCTGCTAAGGTCAAATGCTGTCAAGTTTCTTCACCCAGTGGGAATATCTTATTTACTAAAGGATGAGTCTTATTTGAAGAGCATTATAGCAAACAATCCCTGTGCTCTCCACTGGGATCCTAAGTTTGTGGGTGATGGGAGCTCTTGAAGAAGAGGCAGCCTTTCAGGTTAGGCTTTATAATACCATTACTTTCACATTAGCCAAGGACATTAATTGATGGTACAGTTTTATGGATTTACTTTCACTCTCAAATTTCGGCACTTAATAATTTCTTAAAAAAATCTGGAAATGTTGATCATATTCTTCTTGCTGATATCTGGCATTGGTTTAAATAGATTTCCTCACAGAAAAGTCTCGCCAACCCTTGATTTATGAGAGAGACTTAAAAGTAGTAGTAAGGGGAAATATGTAAGGAAACAAAGAGATTAAGGGTGAATAAGGGAGTAATCAAAAACTAAGGGGCTGGGGGTCGAAAACCGTTACAGAGAAACAGAAGTTCTTGAATATAAGTGGTAGCTGCTACGGGAATGATAGGAAAAAGGATCATAAAGGTAATTTAGAGAGTGTTGTACAGAATAATTCTGAAAGTATAACACGAAAGACTATTGGACGGGCATCCATTTCTGTGTTTTCGTATTCTTACTTCCTGGAATCTTGCTGTTTCGCCCACATAATTTTACAACACTCTTCACAAGGTATGACTTACACTCTTGGTGGGTGTTGACAGTGTGTCTGTTCTTTACTAAATATCTGAAGGAGATTGAAGACTTTGTAGCAATTTTTAAATGCCTGCCTTCCATTTTTAGTTTGATACGTTGCAAACGCACAGAACAACATAGTGAGAAAGTGTTTCATCTGTAGTGTCGATGTTGTTCCTGGTGAGAATGCATACTGCACATTTCCTAGTCGCCGAGGAAGTAAAGCGGGGGAGGGGGGAAAGTAGTTCTGATGCCCGTGTAGTGTACTTACATTTGTCATCTAGGAGCTGTGGGCTGTATATCCAATATGCATTAATAAAAAATTCTGTCACGACGTCTCTTTTAGCTTAATTTTCATGTCGGAAATAAATATGAATCAAGTCGTTCTTGTAAGTTTTCTTTACACTTTAAATATCAGTCTATGCCTGCTTATGTGGATTAACACCTCAAGGAATGGCAACTGGTTGTCTTTCTCTTCTTCAAGTGTGAACTTTATGGACGGCTCCAAGCTGCCGATAATGTCAAGGAATCACGTTATGTCTAGGCTCTTAGGCAAGATGACCATCATGAACGTAGAGCAACCAGGTGATTGAGTCAGGTAAGGACAACTGCATGCAACTGGTGTCTAGATTGTTCTTCTTGTATAAATCATCCAGGACTGCTCTTATGGGTGAGCCAATTGCTAGACAAAACTGTTGCTTATACTTAGTTCCTCGAAGTCGAAGCAATTGTAACGTATATTAGGTAAAAGGACACATGTGCAGCTAAAGTGACATTTTATTGTGGAACGTTTCGCTCTCCAGGAGCTTTGTCAAGCCGTAACGATTTGAAAACGCACCTGGAGAGCGAAAAGTTGCTACAATAAAATATCGCATTAACTGCACATGTGTCCTTTTACCTTGCATATTGTCGGTAATTCTACTAACAATCGTACAATTGTAACGTAAACAGAGTTCTACCAAATCAACAAAATTTTGGCATAGTATGTGTAGATCCACATGGTGGGTGACCTCGTGGCACAGGAGCTAACTGGCTTCATCAATAGGAACATATTTGTACAGGGCCGGAAGTTGAAATTTGCGAGTTACTTGCTCGTTACATCGTTTACTTTGATGCGATTTAGATCACTTGGCTGATCGTACCTAAAAGTTTGGAAAGATGTTTTACAAATATATCTTTTAGTTTGTCTGGGGCACTACCAAATTCTGACCTGATAGGTAGGAGTGGGATATAGTTATATTTTTTTATCTTAGACATCCAATACGGCTAATTTGGGACTGTTGGGGAGTAGATGTAAGAGCTTTTTACCTCTGTTGGTGTCCTTGAGTATCCTACGGTCACTGCTCAGAAAGGAATGTTTTCTTCCACTGATGATCTTGAATAAACGCGTAGACATTGTGACATTAGTAAGTTGTAAAATTTGTTGACATAATCTTCACAATTAAGGACTGCTTTTCTTTCCCTATTATCTGTTGAGACTCTCACAGAACAGAACAGAGGACTCACAGGTAAGGACCCACGAGTGGCGAGGGGCAAGTGGGGACAGGGCGAAGACGGTGAGAGGAATGTCTTGAGTCGAAGAGAGAAGAGTCAGGACTAGACCCAACTGCTAAGCCTGGAGAAACACTGACGAAGACGATGTAGAAGGCAACAGGAACTCTGCAGGCGCTGACTGCATCTTGCTGGATGGAAATAACTGTGGCTTGATGGTGATAGGTAGCTGCAGGCGACAAGGGAGGAGTTCATCGTTGATTGGTCAGTTCACAGAGGTTTGGTGGTTACTGGGAGTTGTGACGTTGTTTCACGATGACATGTTGCTTGTTAATTTCAGTTCCATTTTCAAGACGTTTAAAACGTTGCATTGGTATGATATTGAGACGTGTTAGCAGATGTTGATAGTCAGGATCTTGAGAAGATTTTTCAATGTGCTTTAGAAGTTTAGAAAGTTCAACTAGAGCAACTTGGCAAGTAGAATCGGTGGTTGAGACTCTCCTTATTCACACCCTTTAGGTTGTGAGGGGGGAAGTGGGGATAGTGGAAAAGAAGTGAGGTGAGAAGGTCGGGAGGGGGAAGGGAGAGAGGCGGGGCTAAATCAAGCTACCTGGCATCTTCTTGGCAGGTTAGTGACGTACTGTGGTTATGAAGATGCCTAACTAATTAACTCAGAGGAGTGAAGAAAAAGTTGGGATAAGAGAAGAATTGTGGGAAGAGAGGAATCGCAAAAGTATATATAAAAAAAAAAAGCCAGGGTCAGACCCAGCAGCTTATAAAGCATTGTTTCCCATCTGCAGTACATGGCTGGTCGGGCTTAGGAGGCAAAGGGTCGGACAGTGTGGCGGCCCCAAACGACACTACGCAAGGCTTACCACGCTGATACACACGTCTATGGCTATGGTGTTATCATGGCAAGGATAGTGGAGTGTAAGGCAAGGCGGTGTTTGTAATCGAGAAACGTCCAGCACACTGCACAACCCCCGATTCTGGATCCGTTGTAGCAATTGGGCGTAAGTCTTACTGTCAGGAAGAGGGCTAGTGGTGTATGTGATAAGTTGCCTAATGAGAGCAGTGTGATGGTGAAGTTTTGTAGCGGTATGTGCACCTTTGAGTTTATATAGGCGAATGAGAGCAGCTCGTGCCATAGCACTCTTAGCGGTTATGTAAGTGTGTATTCGTAACTTGCAGTTAAGGATGATTTCCAAGTATTGTGGTGAAGGAAGTGCGTTTTGTAGGTTTTCGTAAAATAGTGGTTCTGAGCTCGACAGGGGCAGGAATTCTTCGTCTAGGATGGATTTTTTTATTTTAAACTTGTTGGCGTTAGTCTTAAAGCACTACAATAGTTCCTATGCACTAATTCGGACTATCTTGCGCTTGTGTTTTGTGTGCAAGGAATCTGGTGTTTTCGTGAGCTGTGAGTTGTGTAACTGTAGGGTCATGAAGGAAGTTACAGAGCAGTGTAGTTATGATGGTAGGCAGGTCAAAAGAATTGGAAAGGTTTGTACTATAAGCCGTCGTGCTAGACCATGTCGAGGGTTTATTCCATGTCCTTGGCAACGAGGGAAGTAACACAATCTTGGGCCTTGTTTATTTGTATATAGTGCTGGATGATGTTTAGAGAGTCTTGTGTGAACGGTGTTGTCGAAAACCTAACTAACGGTTATTTAGTAGCTCACAGTTAAAGACCCACTGAGGGTGGGGGGCAAGTAGGTATAGTTGAAGAATAGATGGGCCTCTATATAAAATGTCACACTTTTCTGCTAGATCCCTAAATTCCCAAATGTAGCATTGTGGTAGAACAAGACTTCTCGATTCAGAGATGGCAGTTGTGCTCAATCACTGAACTAATACTTTACGGAATTTGGTGTTCCTGATCTGGAAGTTTTTGACGTTGAAATCAAGTTCGAATCTGGGCTTCTCTTGATGACTTTCCTAACGTCTTTCCATTTACTATGTTCGTATAGTATGGAGAGAGCTTCCTGGTGAGGCGTATCTTCAGCTATAAATTAGATGTGATTATTCTTCCCAGCATGACTTCGGATGTGAGTCTGCCTAAAAGCCTCGAAGTTCAGAGAATCCTCGTCGCAATCAGCAGCAGTATCAAATTCACACTTGAGAAGGACAACTTATTGCTATACCTTGAGGTGCTACTCCACACAGGCAGGGATATGTTTTGCCTGTTAGCATTGTCCCATAAGTCGTAACCCTTGCAATAAGAGGCGGTCAGTTTAAACTGCTAACTCTTTACCCACTGTCAAAGGTTTAGCAAGAAACAAATTGACAACTTGGCCTTCATTGCAGTAGTCTGTCGTACCTTGTGGAGGGTGTGATAAGAAGATTATGGGCGATACAGCAAGATCCTTGGAAGAATCGGTGAACACAAAATTGCGTGTAACCGCACTAATAGAAAATTGCGTTTCCAACACTGGAGCAAGCAGGGCCCGCCTTATAAGATTTGGAGAGGTAAAACTAATAAATGAAAATAAGTTAGACTGTCGACAGTGTTTAGAGGCCACCATGACAGAGGTAACTAGTACCATCCCATAGAAATATAGTATTTATAAATCGCCAAAAGTCTCAGGAAACCGTTTACCACCCAACCTGGACACTGCTATTAGAGGAAAACTGCCAGCAGTCCTAACATCAATAATGGAGGTTACCAAAAGACATTCACAAGTTAAGGTAATTGTCTAGAAGAATGAGTGAATGCCATTGTAAAATAAAACCTGAAATTACTACAGGTAACCTCAATAAAATTTAGAACAAATAAAAGAATCATAGAGGTTTAAGTACCTACAAGCCTGGGAAAATTAGTGACTAATAGCTGACCGCTACTCTCCAGGTCAGCTCTCTTCCACTAGAGCAATGTCTGCCAAGGCCACTAGACAGTGCTAATGTTAGCACGTAGCCTCAAGTAGCAGGGAACCAGCTCAACAACCTCCAGCCAGAAAAAAAATAATATGCGGAACTGAAGTTTTCCTTCGGTCTGAACTTAAACAGGCAAGAGGAAAATTAATGGAAGTACTGGTCCTCGCTATTTTCTTCTGTGTGTTTACATAACTTAAACATTTTACAATTTATTGTAAACTAAGGGATTAAGAATATTCTGTAGACTGTTATATTTAAGACTAAAGGGGCAGAACTCCGTCATAACTAACAGGACGTCGTACTGCTGCTGCTGCTGCTGCTGCTAGTACTAATACTGCAAATAATACTACCACTACTACTATTACTACTATTGCTACAAGTACTACTTCACTGCATGTCGTACCAAAAACCTGCTTTCACGACCAGCAAATTGCATCTCTCCACTAGTAAGTTCCACCCTCTCTTATGTGACCATCAATGCTACTACTACGTCCTCTCTAGTTCCCCAGTATTAGTCCCCTTTTTTGTATATCTTTACTTAAGTGATGAATCACATGGTGTTGCACATCATCTTCAGTAATAAACTTTAAGCCTAACAAGCTAACTACAGTAACAATCTTTAAGCTTATTAAATTAACTTCAGCGGTATTTTAAACACCAAATAATTAACTACTGTCATAATATTTGAACCTAACTACAGAGATTCCCGTTAAATCTGACTAATTACAGGGGTGGTCTTTAAAACTAACATGTTAGTTCGGTTTTTAACATAAAGTCAGGATGATAGGCATTCACCAAAACAAAGTATGTTTGACAAGGGCAAATTACTTTTAATATTAGCGTAGTAGCGGTAAGGCTGACGTTCACTGCACAGGTTGACGCTGTTTTTATTGTAGCTGCCATGAAAATTGCTTCCCTGGTGGCAGTTACTCTCAGGTAGTGAAGGTTAACTGGTCTCTCGCATGTCGTGAAGGCATCTGTGCTCTCCCACGGATATACTGTGTGGGTGTTGGGCAGGGCGAGAGGCAGGCACGGGGAACTCATAAATTGACCTCAGCAATTTTCAGAGAGAAAGAGAGAGTGAGAGAGAGAGAGAAGAACCGAGCGAGAATCAGGAGCTACAGATCAATGTGACCTCTTATCACGATCCCAGGTATTTTTGAAACAGCCAGTCGTACCCAGCAGTAATATGAATAGCTATTAATGTATTCAGCGAGCAGTCACATACGAGAAAGTATACTCGGTAGAGTATATGTAGATTTATGTACAGTACGTACACAGTTCTACGACAAGACAATCATAACTGAGAACAGAAATTTCGAGCGTGAAGAAGAGAATACTTTCGATAATAACAGTAAAAACTTACACATTCAGAGAGAAACAGACCTGAGTATAGTGCGAATTACCAGGAGTTGAGAGAGTCCGATGGTCTGGTAAGGTAACCTTCCTCAGACCACCGTCTCTTATTCTGATATATGAGAAGGTCCCAGTCCCTAGTTAGCCACCATTCTAGGATGGTTAATTCATCCTAGAAGGCAGTGACTAATGGTGCTTCTGCCTAAGATGGCATGAAGGATAGTAATTGTATATGATGAGTGCCGAATACAGGATGAATGCACCAACAGAGCTGAATGAGCTACACTCTGCCATAAGCACCTGCATACTGCAGTCGCTGCACGTCACACACTCCTGCCAGTCTCTCGTAAATGCCATTAAACAATAAAATCACCATGACAAATACGAACATTTTCTGACTAGTGCTCACTTCTTTGTGACCGTTGATGTGGCTTCATATAAAAAGTCATCCTGTAACTTACCACCAAAAACTTTACCAATATAAGCCACCAGTCATGGGATGAATCCGAGATCAGCTTAACAGTATTGTTGAACAATGTTGGTACCTTCCACCTGGTTTCGCTCAAGGAATTTTTAACAAAACTGCAAGAAATTGGAGACCTAAAGAGTGTTTATAAACTACTTATTTGGTAACGCAGTTATTATGTTACGTAAATATATACTGGCGCCTAGGGGTAAAAGCTTTGTCTAGGGGCATTTAAAATATTAAAATAACACCAACCTAGAGCCAAACTTGTGTCTTTACATAAAGTTTTAACTAGATGATCAATACTCTATCCGAAAAAATTGATAAATTAACCTTATATTTATTATCAGTAAGAGCACATAAACTAACATGTACAAAAATATAATATATTATTATGTTAGCCTATTTACAACACACCATTACAAAAAATTACCAAATACCAGTATACCATTACAAGGTACTCACTTTAAGCCACCTTATTATTACAAAATATTACCAAAACTCACTGGTACACTGCTACTAGTTATTTTAGTTTAAAATATGTGCAAACACTGGGGCTCCATGATCCCCCTTCCCATCCACCGGGCTTTTAGTATGCAGGCAACAAACATTATCTGCACTTCCCAAAACTTAAACAGGCTCCTCCACCTACTAGGGTCTTACAGCTAATCGTGAGAGTACAAAGAGCATATGGCTTGAAACTTATCCAAAATTGGTGTCCCAGTGCTGACACACACTCTATCGTCTCTCTCTCTCTCTCTCTTCCTCTCATGGCCACTTTGTCCAGGTCTAATACACGTCATTTTATGTTCAGTCTACGTTCACTGACACTATTTTAATGGAGCGTTTTTAATACACATTATATTTTACAACATGTCATAATACTATCGTGTAACAAAAAAAATCAGTGAGCAACTTCACTTCATCATAGCGTCCCATGCATGTGCTGGTGAGTTTTCTTAAACATTTTCATAGGTAAAAGAGGACATACAAGGACATACAGCATATATGCAACAATCTTACAAAAATATCAACCTGAGGAAAACGATGACAGGTTACATTACTTCCGAGAAAACATGCATGTTGAAAGAATCCAGACAGAACAATGTTGATACTTGAACTGCGGTAATAATGAAGGGACGAGCGTTAGAGCCCGGGGGTGAGAATGGGTATCCTACAGGAATAAAATATTACCCCACAAAGTCTACAAAGAATCACGTGTTAAATCTTGCAAGCAAGACGCCTAAGAAAGTAACAGCACTAAGTAGTAACCCGCACCTTCTTGAAAAAAAGATGCTGAAACATTATGTACGATGCAGAATTAAGCACACATTGAGTATGTACCACTGACATACTGCCGCTTCACTTCCCTTCCTCTCTGACTCCTCTACGATATTTGCAAGACGATGTGTCTCGCCTGGCTCACTCCACTATGAATCTATTGAATAGAATATAAGAACATAAGAATGGAGGAACACTGCAGAAGGCCTATTGGCCCATGCAAGGGAGGTCCTTATCAAAAAGACCTCCACCCAAAGCTACCCAAGAATTTACTCCCGTACCCAATGACACCAATCAAACCCAGCCCCTCCCACTTATATATCTGTCCAATCTCTTTTTAAAGCTACCCAAGATCCTAGCCTCGATCACCCTACTGGGAAGATTGTTCTACGCATCCACAACTCTGTTAGAAAACCAGTACTTACCTATGTCTTTTCTTAATCTAAATTTTTCCAACTTAAATCCATTATTTCTGATTCTTACCTGATTCGACATCCTCAGTACTTTACCAGTATCTCCTTTGTTTATGCCCGTCATCCACTCATACACTTCAATGATATCTTCCCTCATTCTACGTCTCTCCAGAGAGTGTAGATTTATTAGAGATTCCTTACACAGTAAATCATTTCAGTCTTTCTTCTCTGTATGTTCTCCAATGAATCTATATACATCCTGTTGTAAGGAGACCAAAACTGAGCGGCATAATCCAAATGAGGCCTCGCTAGTGAGGTATAGAGCTGTAAAATAACTTTTGGACTTCTGTTACTTATACTTCTAGAGATAAATCCTAGTAATGTGTTAGCCTTGTTGCGCACACTAAGGCACTGCTGTCTTGGCTTTAGATTTCTGCTTACCATGACTCCCAAGTCTTTTTCACATTCTGTATGATCAAGCTCTACTTCACCTAGATTATAGCTTCGAGGGCTATTTTCATTACCAATGGCAAGTACCTTACACTTATCCACATTGAACTTCATCTGCCATTTTTCAGACCAAGACATTAATTTGTCCAAATCCTCCTGGAGTTCATTGCTATCCTCCTCAGAATGAATTATATGGCCTATCTTTGTATCATCAGCAAATTTACTCATGTCACTCGTAATCTCATTATCAAGGTCATTAATGTAAATTATGAACAAGAGAGGGCCTAAAACTGATCCTTGTGGAATGCCACTAGTGACTAATCCCCATTCAGATTTCACACCTCTAATCTAAACTCTCTGCTTTCTATTGGTAAGCCATGCCTCCTATACCATGAGCTGCCACTTTTCTTAAGAGTCTCTTGTGAGGTACTCTATCGAAGGCTTTACTAAAATCCAAATAAACAATATCATATTCTTTGTCACTGTCAACTGCCTCAAATGTTCTATTGAAGAACGTCAGTAAATTTGTCAGGCAAGAACGACCTCTCGTGAACCCATGCTGAGATTCATTAATCAAATTATGCTCTTCAAGGTGACTTCTAATAATGTCAGTTATAATTGATTCTAATAACTTGCCCTCTATAGATGTCAGGCTTATTGGACGGTAACTTGAAGGAGTGGACTTATCCCCTGATTTGAATACAGGAACCACATTACCCATCTTCCACAACTCTGGCACAACACCGGTAAGGATGGACGCATTAAACACACTCGTTAATGGCTGACTAAGCTCCTTCTTGTATTCCTTAAGTACCCTGGAAAACAACACATCGGGTTCAGTTTGTCTATCTGTTTAATAACCATGTCCCGCGTGACAGTAATATTAGTTAATTTAAATTCATCAGGAACTAAATAATTGTTAATTACTGGAATCTCATTTACATCTTCCTGTGTAAAAACTGACAAAAAATAGTCATTAAATAAGGAACACATTTCCAGTTCATTATCCGTCAGCTGTCCATTCCCAGTTTTCAGAGGTCCTACTTTTTCCTTCACCTTCGTCCTATACACTTGAAAGAACCCCTTTGGATTAGTCTTTGATTCATTAGCAACTCAAATTTCATAGTCACATTTAGCCTTTCTAATCCCCTTTTTTACTTCTCTTTTAAGCTGAACATATTGGTCAGTAAGGTTAACTTCTTTTCTGATGCGCCTATAAATTCCCCTTTTCCCCCCTAATAGATGCTTTAGCCTCCTATTAATCCATTTGGGATCGTTATTATTAGACCTAATTTGTCTCTGGGGAATGTATATACTCTGAGCACGGTATACATTATTAAGAAAAAATCATAAATGCAGATCCCTTCGTAATCATAAGTATGATCATAGTCAATAAAATCATTAGCTAGATCACCCCAATCGAGATTTGACAGGTGTTCCCTAAGTCCATTATAATCGGCAGAACGAAAATCAGGGATTTTTACCGTATTATCATTATTCTTGTATTCCCAGTTAATGCTAAAAGTGATGGATTTGTGATCACTTGCGCCAAGCTCTTCAGTGATCTCCAGATTACGAGTTTTTGCTTATTTGACAAGACTAGGTCTAGCAAATTATTCTATTATAAATGGTATATTATACCAATAAGTTCACGAATAAGACATATGTCCAATATTTTGGCATCTTCATTACCAAAACGCATTAGGCCTACGCATTAGGCCTCATCAGGTGAGTACAGAAGTGATGACAGTACTGGAGACAGAAGTCTATGGTCAGACTCTCAGCCTCGAGACATAAACCCTGGGATTCATTAATTAAATTGTTGTATTTTAATTACTGTATCTTAGTATTGTTCCAATTTAAGGGATTTTACCAATTACTGATTTTTCCAGCAGATTTTTAAAATGTTCTTTCGTTGTTTCAGCTCAATTTCTCAGAGTCACTCAGTTATGATAGTTATTTTATAGCCACAACTCATCAAATCAAAGAAAATAATATTACCCGTCCCTGCTCGATAAGTATGATTGTTTTCCCAGCTCAAGCTCGCTAAGTATCACTGTTTTCCCAGCTCAAGCTCGCTAAGTATCACTGTTTTCCCAGCTCAAGCTCGCTAAGTATCACTGTTTTCCCAGCTCAAGCTCGCTAAGTATTACTGTTTTCCCAGCTCAAGCTCGCTAAGTATCACTGTTTTCCCAGCTCAAGCTCGCTAAGTATCACTGTTTTCCCAGCTCAAGCTCGCTAAGTATCACTGTTTTCCCAGCTCAAGCTCGCTAAGTATCACTGTTTTCCCAGCTCAAGCTCGCTAAGTATCACTGTTTTCCCAGCTCAAGCTCGCTAAGTATCACTGTTTTCCCAGCTCAAGCTCGCTAAGTATCACTGTTTTCCCAGCTCAAGCTCGCTAAGTATCACTGTTTTCCCAGCTCAAGCTCGCTAAGTATCACTGTTTTCCCAGCTCAAGCTCGCTAAGTATCACTGTTTTCCCAGCTCAAGCTCGCTAAGTATCACTGTTTTCCCAGCTCAAGCTCGCTAAGTATCACTGTTTTCCCAGCTCAAGCTCGCTAAGTATCACTGTTTTCCCAGCTCAAGCTCGCTAAGTATTACTGTTTTCCCAGCTCAAGCTCGCTAAGTATTACTGTTTTCCCAGCTCAAGCTTGCTAAGCATTACTGTTTTCCCAGCTCAAGCTCGCTAAGTATCACTGTTTTCCCAGCTCAAGTATCACTGTTTTCCCAGCTCAAGCTCGCTAAGTATCACTGTTTTCCCAGCTCAAGCTCGCGAAGTATCACTGTTTTCCCAGTATCAAGCTCGCTAAGTATCACTGTTTTCCCAGCTCAAGCTCGCTAAGTATCACTGTTTTCCCAGCTCAAGCTCGCTAAGTATCACTGTTTTCCCAGCTCAAGCTCGCTAAGTATCACTGTTTTCCCAGCTCAAGCTCGCTAAGTATCACTGTTTTCCCAGCTCAAGCTCGCTAAGTATCACTGTTTTCCCAGCTCAAGCTCGCCCAGTGTGGAAAATGCTGAACCCAAGCTTGCTCAAGGAGGTTATATTCCAAGGCAACATTTAAGCAGCTTTATTCCTAAACGTTTCGCCTACACAGCAGGCTTCTTCAGTCGAGTACAGAAAGCAGGTAGGAGCAGTAGAGTTTTGAAGACGATGTAATCAGTCCATCACCCTTGAAGTCTTAGATTTGAGGTTGTCAGTCCCTTACCCTGGAGAAGAATTCTGTTTCATAGTCTGAAACAATGTGAAGAACAAACGACAGTGTGGAGACTTACTGTCGGCAGGAGAGGTGCAGAATAATAGAAGAAAGAATGTAATCACTGAGAGGCCACGTCCCTCTCAGATTCAATCATTCTCTCTTGAAAAAGTTGTCCAAGGTGTTTTCTTCTTTTGTACCAAGATGCCATTGTATTGCGGAGTCAAAAATTCATCCCACAGCTGCCACCAGTATGGCACAGTTGAACAATCATCCCACAGGATCTCCAGTATGGCAGAGTTAAACAATCGTCCCACGGCTGCCACCAGTATGGCACAGTTGAACAATCATCCCACAGGATCTCCAGTATGGCAGAGTTAAACAATCGTCCCACGGCTGCCACCAGTATGGCACAGTTGAACAATCATCCCACAGGATCTCCAGTATGAACAATCGTCCCACGGCTGCCACCAGTATGGCACAGTTGAACAATCATCCCACAGGATCTCCAGTATGGCAGAGTTAAACAATCGTCCCACGGCTGCCACCAGTATGGCACAGTTGAACAATCATCCCACAGGATCTCCAGTATGGCAGAGGCAGAGAACAAACGGCTGCCACCAGTATGGCACAGTTGAACAATCATCCCACAGGATCTCCAGTATGGCAGAGTTAAACAATCGTCCCACGGCTGCCACCAGTATGACACAAAAATCAATTATCAATAGAGAATGAGAACAAAACATCTCCAGCTGACACCTGTATGGCAAGTGTCAGCTGGACACCTGTATGACAGGTGTCAGCTTCAGATGTTTTGTTCTTATTCTCTACTGAGAGAGGACAAAGTAGCTAATGAAAAATAATATAAAATGAAAAATAAAATCAAACAATGCCTCCAGTTTGGAACAGAAATGACGAGAAGTGCTGAAAGAGGAAAAAAAAAGAATTTCCTGTCCTACTCTTAAGTTTTCCTCTTGTTTCCCCTTGTTCATTATTAGTTCTCAGACTCGCTAATGATGTTCATCGCAAGCTTCATCTCCCCTATAATGATTATAATCCGAGCCCACGTTCACTCAGTTTATATTATTTTCTGAGACCAAGATCGCCCAGTGAATATATTCTATGCCCAGCTCACTCAGTGGAGATTATTTTCCCAGCCCACGCGCCCTCAATGTACAATATATTCCTACCTCAAGTTCGTCGCCACAAAGTCGGCTTAATGCGACACCAAATCAGAGTAACATCCAGGCTCTCAGTGTGACACGTAGACTCCTTCATGTCTGGGGAAAGAATGGAAACTTGCTCGGTTAAGTGAGATTCGCCAGGAAACAGTATAATTGTTTCCTGACGCAGATCTTAGTTATATAGTGACCTGCAGCTGGAGCTTTTGGTCATCTGACTGAGGCCTCCACTTGCTCACCGATCCACCCCACTAACAATTGATGGGACCTTGCTGCTTCTCACTTCTATACATAAATTCTGACTGGTTACCCTGAAACAAAACATCTTTCTACAATCACTACCTAATTCACTCCTAATATAACTCTCAGATCTTACAACAGGAAATATTTATTCTTTCTAAAAAAAAAACTTGTCCGGTTTCCAGCAATAAATTTATCACAAAAATATAATACATTTTAAGAGCTGGTAACAGTGGTGATGTCCTCAGCTAATTTCGACAAAATTCATATTCGTATCCATGTACAATAATGATAATTATCTAAATACAAGACTCAAGCATTACCTACTAGTCATGGAAATATAAACACTTAAGCAGTATCATGTTATCCTTTGAAATTAAGACACATGTGCAACATCTGGGTATCTTTATTGTAGACGTTTCGCCATCCAGTGGCTTTATCAATACAAATTCCAGGACATAACTTGAAGACAGTAGGACTATATATAGAAGATGAGGTAATCAGTCCTTCAACCTAGGAGTAGGTGCGAAGAGCACCGTAGTCGTGGAGAATCTGAAGCAGAAGCAAGGAGCCTGGCGCTTATATACTAACGTCAGGTGGAAATGGGACGTGTAGCAGACGAGGGCATAGTCACTGGTAGGCGGGATTCCCCAGTGGAAGTAGGTCCTTCCCAAGTTGTGAAGGTTTTGTACATGTCCTCAGAATCAAGATTCCATGATGTTGCAGTGTCTGACAAGTTGTGTAAGAATGATATATATTACCGGCAAGATAAAATTAAGACACATGTGCAACATCTGGGTATCTTTATTGTAGACGTTTCGCCATCCAGTGGCTTTATCAATACAAATTCCAGGACATAACTTGAAGACAGTAGGACTATATACAGAAGATGAGGTAATCAGAATCTCCACGACTACGGTGCTCTTCGCACCTACTCCAAGGTTGAGGGACTGATTACCTCATCTTCTGTATATAGTCCTACTGTCTTCAAGTTATGTCCTGGAATTTGTATTGATGAAGCCACTGGATGGCGAAACGTCTACAATAAAGATACCCAGATGTTGCACATGTGTCTTAATTTCATCTTGTCGGTATTATATACCATTCTTGCACATGTTATCCTTTATTGACAACGTTTCGCCCACGTTGTCAATAATGGATAACATTATACTGCTTAAGTGTTTATACATTCTTTGTGTCGGTATTTTATACCATTTATTTCCACCTACTAGTCACGCTCTTCTAATGAATGCTAGAATCCCTCATCTGTATACTACACAATCATATAACCCACATATCATTCAAGTATTCTAAGCACATGAAATTAGTACATATCTTCTCATTATGTTTGATTTTCTCAACACTGACATAGATTTCTCTGAATCCTCTAACACATTTTTACAGCTACAAGTAATAATATAATAATCTTTATTTCTGCAAGTACATGATTTAACTTATATAGGTCTAGCTGACATCAGTGACATACTGTATAGAAAGCCCCTTGTTATGTATAACATTTCGGGTAAATTAGGTTAATTTGGTCCCCTGGATGCAACTCACATCAGTCGACTAACACCCAGGTACCTATTTGCTGCTAGGTGAGCAGGGACGGCAGGTATCTTAAAGAAACACACCCAAATGTTTCCACCATTAACGGACA
>NW_027200807.1:0-16769 GCF_038502225.1 Cherax quadricarinatus
TCTTCACCATGACACCAGTGTGAGGGAAAAGTTCAATAGATAGGAGTAGCGATATAGTATCAATAGTTTCATTGCCGGCTACTTGTTAATGTAGGGTAAGTCCAGCTCCCGCTATCCCCTCCTTCCTTTTTCTCCCTCCCCGAAAGTGATAGTTTGATAAATTAGACACATGTGCAACTCTTGGGTATCTTTATTGAGGAAACGTTTCGCCACACAGTGGCTTCATCAGTCCATACAAAGGAGAATCTTGAAGAACAGGAGGAGAATGAGGTAATCAGTCCCTCAACCTTGAGTCGATGTGGTCAGTCCATCAATCTTGAATAGAATACGGCATACGTGCGGAGAAGGAGCTTATAAACCGTTGGTAGGAGAGGTGCAGCAGTCATAGGCGGTGTCACATTTGTTCAATGTGGAAGTAGGTCGTGCCCAAGAATTAGGCAAGCGAAGAATTCCCAAGTATTAAGATCCCAAGAAGTTGCAGTGTCTGACAGGTTTGTAGATGAATGGTTCAGAGAACCGACATGTTGATAAATTAGACACATGTGCAACTCTTGGGTATCTTTATTAAGGAAACGTTTCGCCACACAGTGGCTTCATCAGTCCATACAAAGGAGAATCAGGAATCAGGAGAGACAGGAGGAGCTTAAAGCTATTAGTGAAATTGAAAGAAATTCAAAATATTTCTTTTCATATGCCAAAAACAAGGCAAATACCACATCTAGTATCGGGCCCGTACTCAGACAGGATGGGACTTACAAAGATGACAACAAGGAAATGAGTGAAATATTGAAATCCCAGTACGACTCTGTGTTTAGTGAACCACTAATCGGTCTGAGGATCGACGACCCAAATGATTTCTTCATGAATGAGCCTCAAAACTCCATAAATGTATGCCAGATTTCCGACATTACCCTAATTCCGATAGATTTCGAAAAAGCCATTGACAACATGCCCATGCACCCAGCCCAGGGCCCAGACTAGTGGAACTCTGTTTTCATTAAGAACTGCAAGAAACCCCTCTCGAGTGCCCTAAGTACACTATGGAGGAGGAGCTTGGACATGGGTGAAATTCCACAATCACTTAAAACAACGAATATAGTCCCACTCCATAAAGGTGGCAGCAAAGCATTAGCTAAGAACTATAGACCAATAGCTCTGACGTCCCACATCATAAAAATTTTTGAAAGAGTGCTAAGAAGCAGGGTTGCAAATCACCTGGATTCCCAAAATCTGCACAATCCAGGGCAACATGGGTTCAGGGCAGGTCGCTCCTGCCTCTCAAAACTACTGGATCACTATGATATGGCCTTGGATGCACTGGAAGAAAATCAGAATGCAGATGTAATATACAGATTTTGCAAAAGCATTTGACAAATGCGATCATGGCGTAATAGCCCATAAAATACGTGCTAAAGGAATAACTGGGAAAGTAGGGAGATAGATCTTCAATTTCCTAACAAATCGAACACAAAGAGTAGCGGTCAACAGAGTTAAATCGGAGGCTGTCATAGTGAAGAGCTCTGTTCCAAAAGGCACAGTACTCGCCCCTGTCTTATTCCTCATCCTCATATCAGACATAGACAGAGATATAAATCACAGCACCGTATCATCCTTTGCGGATGATAGTAGGTTCTGCATGAGGCTGTCATCTGCTGAGGACGCGGTTAACCTCCAAGAAGATAGAAACAAAGTTTTCCAGTGGGCAATGGTAAACAATATGATGTTCAATGAGGACAAATTCCAACTACTTCGTTATGGAAAACTGGAGGAGATAATAACTAGAACAGAGTATACTACAGACTCTGGCCATACAATAGAGTGGAAAAATAATGTAAGGGACCTGAGAGTAGTAATGTCTAAGGATCTCACTTTCAAGGATCACAACAGTGCCACGATCGCACGTGCAAAGAAAATTATAGGATGGATAATGAGAACGTTCAAAACGAGAGATGCCAAGCCAATGATGATCCTTTTCAAATCAGTTGTTCTCTCTAGGCTGGAATACTGCTGTACATTAACATCTCCATTCAAAACAGGTGAAATTGCAGATCTAGAGTGTACAGAGATCCTTTACTGCACATATAAGTTCTGTCAAGCACCTTTACTACTGGGAACGCTTGGAAGCACTTGACTTGTACTCGTTGGAACGCAGGAAGGAGAGATATATCATAATCTACACTTGGAAAATCCTGGAAGGAATGGTCCCAAATCTGCACACAGAAATCACTCCCTACGAACGTAAAAGACTGGGCAGGCGATGCAAAATGCCCCCAGTAAAAAGTAGGGGCGCCATTGGTACACTAAGGAAAAACACAATAAGTGTCTGGGGCCCAAGACTGTTCAACAGCCTCCCATCAAGCATTTGGAGAATTGCCAATAAACCCCTGGCTGCCTTCAAGAGAGAGCTAGACAGATACCTAAAGTCAGTGCCGGATCAGCCGGGCTGTGGCTCGTACGTTGGACTGCGTGCAGCCAGCAGTAACAGCCTAGTTGATCAGGCCCTGATCCATCGGGAGGCCTGGTCATGGGCCAGGCCACGGGGGCGTTGATCCCCGGAATAACCTCCAGGTAACCTCCAGGTAACCTCCAGGTAACCTCCAGGTAACCTCCAGGTAACCTCCAGGTAACATACACACATACCACATCTGACACCCCCTCCCATAAATTCACACATACCACATCTCACACCTCCTCCCCCACATATACACATACCACATCTGATACCCCCTCCCCCAGATACACACATACCACATCTGACACCCCGTTCCCCACATACACACATACCGCATCTGACACCCCCTCCCCTACAAACACACATACCACATCTGATACCCCCTTCCCCACATACACACATACCACATCTGATACCCCCTTCCAAACATACACACATACCACATCTGACACCCTCTCTCCCACATACACGCATACTACATCTGACACCCCCTCCCCCACATACACACATACCACATCTGACACCCCCTTCCCCACATACACACATACCACATCTAACACCCTCTCTCCCACATACACACATACTACATCTGACACCCCCTCCCCACATACTCACATATCACATCTGATACCCCTTCCTATACATTCACACATACCACATCTGACACCCCCTCCCCTACATACACACATACTACATCTGACACCCCCTTCCCCACATACACAC
This sequence comes from Cherax quadricarinatus, assembly GCF_038502225.1. Classification (NCBI taxonomy): domain Eukaryota; kingdom Metazoa; phylum Arthropoda; class Malacostraca; order Decapoda; family Parastacidae; genus Cherax; species Cherax quadricarinatus. The sequence continues at coordinate 3,176 of NW_027200807.1, forward strand.
ATACTACATCTGAAACCCCCTACCCACATACACACTTACCACATCTGACACCCCCTCACCGCATTCACACATACCACGTCTTACACCCCCTTCCCCACATACACACATACTACATCTGACACCCCCTCCCCGCATTCACACATACCTCATCTGACACCCCCTCCCATACATTCATGCATACCACATCTGATACCCGCTTCCCCAGATACACACATACCACATCTGATACCCCATCCCCCACATACACACATACCACATCTGACACCCCCTCCCATACATTCACACATACCTCATCTGATATCCCCTTCCCCACATACACACATACCACATCTGACAGCCTCTCCCCCACATACACGCATACTACATTTGACACCCCCTCCCCAACATACACACATACTACATCTGACACCCCTTCGCCACATACACACATATCACATCTGACACCCCTTCTCATACATTCACACATACCACGTCTGATACCTCCTCCCCCACATACACACATACCACATCTGATACCCCCCTCCCCCTCCCCAAACACACATACCACATCTGACACCCCATCCTCCAGAAACAAACATCGCACACTGACACCTCCGCCCCCACCTACACACATACCCCAACTGACACCCGCTCCCCCACTGACACATACCACATCTGACACCCTCTCTCCCACATACACACATACCACATCTGACACCCCCTCCCCACATACATACCATAACTGACACCCCCTTCCCCACATACACACACCACATCTGACACCCCCTCCCTCTCATACTCAAATTCACACATATACTTACACACGTTCAAACACATTTATTCACAATCGTAGACAATTATACACACACAAACTTATACACATTTATAAACACTGTCACAAACTTATACGCATTTGTACCCTTACACTCGTACATACTCATACAAACTCATACACAATTATTCACATACTCATACGCATTTATATATATATATATATATATATATATATATATATATATATATATATATATATATATATATATATATATATATATATATATATATATATATATATATATATATATATATATATATACACTTATACACATATGCACACACTTTTATGCACACTTGCATAAACACTAAAACACACACACACATACATAGAGGTGGTACTGGAAAACCTTATGCATCACCACACTAGGGACACTGTCAGAGAGAGAGAAGAGGACGAACCAGCAAGACTGGATCTAGTATTCACATTGAGTAATACAGGTATTGAGGACATCACATATGAAAGGCCTCTCGGTGTTAGTGGTCACGTGGTTGTGAGCTTCGGATACAGAGTAGAGTTGCAAATGGAGATGGAAGCAGGAAGGGCACTACAGGGAACTACACAGGCAATAGGAATTTCCTTCACAAGGTTAAGTGAGACAGAGAACTGGCAGAGAAGTCAGTAAATGAGAAGATGGAATATGTGACAACAATATGCACAGATGCAGAGGATAAGTGTGTACCCAAGGGCAACAGAAATACTGATGTGTATGTAAACAAGTGCCTGACCAAACTACGGTTAAGTCTCATCTGTAGACCAAGAAAGTTACGACATGACCGGAAAATCCACCAGTGCTTTGCAAGGAATGGAAAAATATCTATCAAAAGTAACCAGAAGGGAAGAGACATTTTATTTCTACTGATCACGAACTAAAAAGCTTCCTAAGAGATGCTTCCTTACTGAATCAGAATAAAATACAGTTTCTGCCCACTGTCCAAAAGTAGTGTTATGAAACCACAATTCTTTATCAGTTTATTCTCTACAAAACCTAGTTTCTATTTCAATTTGTCAATCTGACAGCAGTAAATTGTCAAAGTTGCTCAAACACTACTTATAGTTTATAATTTTTTTCATTTATACTTACAATTATCTTTTATCAGACTTTATTAGTACAGAACCAAACTTTATTTTTAACCATATATACTGTACTGTACTGTTTTTTACCTTATTACTGCCTTATTTTTTAGCAATTACAAATATTTTTACCATCATAAATTTCTTATTAACTGTTATTACAATTTTATTTAATTTTACTTTTTATTAATATCTGTATTGCCAAAAATTCCCATCAACAGCACCACTATAAATGTCTTATTATCTTTTCTTACAATATTATATTATTTTACTTGTTTAATATGTGTTATTGTCAAATATTCCCGTTTACAGTTCATAAATATATGTTGTTTACCATCTTATAACCACAGTACTGTAAAAACACATTAATATATTGTCTTTAAATTAGAACCGTGCATATATTATTCTACTATGTATTGTAAACAACTTATGTTAGCTCTAGTGCAATTACAAGTCATAGTCTGGTGCTAAATTATTTTATAATTTTATCTTAATAGTTTATACCTAGTTAATACTCTATAGTGATGAATATGGAGAATATAATTTTGCAAATTTTACTATACAAAACCTTAAGACTCCCATAACAATCGGTGCCATTTACCGTATGCATAAAACAAACAACCCAAATTTTAGTGACAAATTAAAGATATAACAAACACTCTAATGAACAAGCACCACCTTCTCTTAGCCAGAGACTTCAACATTAACCTTGGCCTAACAGATGACCAGCCTGTAATTGATTTCATCAACAATCTGAACAACACACTTCCCATAACAACTATAAACCAACCAGGCTGACTGAGACAAGTGCAACCATAATTAACCATATATGGACCAATATACTAGCCTCCCTTAAATCAGGGTTAATCACAGACAGCACTCCTGAAAACTACCCCACCTTCCTCTTAACAATCATTAGTAAACAACCACTGGAATACAACAAAGTATGTTTTAGGCTCCATGACGAGGCCTCAATAAGTAACTTCACAGCAGAGCTGGAGACGGTGCACTGGCCTACAGAATTCTCCAATGCCAATGGTATCGATGATTGGATAGACATATTTCTTAATAAATTACTTAGACTATATAACAAATATTGTCCCATAAAAATGAAACAGATTACGAATAAACGGCTAGGTTGCCCATGGCTAACTAACAGCATACTAAGATGCATTGATAAGAAACATTAATATGAAAAGTAGTATAGACAGGGCTTGATACACAAATAAAAGCCTAGCAATTGTACTATTCCAGCAGATTCAGCGAAACAAGAGGAGACATAAGGTCTGGAAAACACTCTCTCAGATTCTGAGCATCCACAAACTGAAAAACTAGGGATATTGCCCTAACTAAACCAAATGAAACACAGTTACAGTCTATTCATACAGTTAACAACATAAATGACTTCTTCTCAATCATAGGATCAAATCTTGCCAGTAAAATCCGAGGTACCAATGCCCGAGCAAGTGATTACTTAGAAGGAAATTTCCCAACCTCTTTCTATCTTGCACCTACTGAGCCCACTGAAGTCACCACGATTATCAAGTCGCCTAAAAATTAACCAGGGAATCTGTCTCAAGTCCCACCATTATTGTACAAGCGAGCAGCTTATGTCCTTTTGCCTGCTATTTCATTACTCTTTAACAAATCACTAGAAACAAACACTTTCCTAACACTAATCATGACAGCAAGGGTTACACCAATAAACAAAGGTGGTGACCCCACACATGTAAATAACTACAAGCCAATATTAAACTAACCGTTGCTATCCAAAATTTTCGAGAAACTCGTGCACAAGAGATTATATTCTTTAATAACAGCACAAAGAATACTCATCCCTTGCCAATTTGACTTCAGAAAAAAACAGAAAAAAACAAAAGCACATACGACGCAATTGTAAAATTGCTAGACCTGCTCTACACTGTACTGGAAAATATGCAATATCCCTTAGGACTCTTTGTTGACCTAAGGAAAGCTTTTGATACAGTAAACCACGGCATCCTACTCCATAAACTTCACCATAATGGTATAAGAGGCCACGCACTTACATATCTCAAATTCTACCTTACTGACAGGTATCAATACGTCTCTATCAAGGACACAACCTCATCAACATGACCATTTGATACTGGAGTGCCACAGGGAAGTGTCCTTGGTCCCCTGCTCTTCCTCTTATACATCAATGATCTTCCCAATGTATCACAACACCTGAAACCTATTCTCTTTGCTGATGACACGACTTATGTCATCTCTCATTCCAAATCTTGCCTCACTCAACACCATTGTTAACGAAGAGCTACTAAAAATATCAACCTAGATGACTGCCTATAAACTTACTGACAAAACCTTCTATATTATTTTTGGTAACTGAGCATATGTTGCACAACTGAACATTATGACTGGCAACACTATTATCGCTAAACATAATGAGGGCAAATTCCTGGGCCTATACCTTGACAGCAACATGATATTCAGAACCCATATCCAACACACAACAAAAAAGTATCCAAAACGGTTGGGATCCTCTCAAAGATACGTTACTACATACCGCAATCAGCCCTTCTCACACTATACTATTCACTCATCTATCCCTACCTCACCTATGCCATTTGTGCTTTGGGATCAACAGCAGCAACCCACCTAGTCAATAATAACCTAACAAAAGCTGCAGTGAGAATTATCACCCAGTCTATTACTAGGCGACACCGCCTCCCCCCACGCTTCAAAAACCTAAACTTACTGTACAGAACACCCACACCTACTACTGTGCAACCAATATTTACAGAACAATAAATTCCAATATTAACTTGGAACTAAAACACTTTCTTGATAGTTGTGAAAGGACCCACAGGCACAATACCAGACATAAAAATCTATATGACATTCCCTGTGTCCAGCTAAATCTATACAAAAATTCAAAAGGGACCTAAAATCTGGAACTCCCTGCCTGAAAACTCTAAAACTACAGATTCCAACACTATTTTCAAAACTATCATTAAAAAGCATCATATCTCCCTAGCACACCCCACCGTCAGCTAACTGCATGCAAAAACTACCTCTTCTCTTATTTGTATCATACACACATCCAAAACAAAATAGACTTACTCTCGATATCTGTAATTCACCCTAATTTACGCTTACACTCACCCAAATGACTGTAAACATAAAATTCCTAATACAGCTATTACCTAATAAATCTTTAATTAGTACTAAGTTTGCCTGAGATACTCCAATATAGAAGTTTTAATAGAAACTATCATGCAAAGACAAAACCATTCTCATTACAAAATATACAAATTGATATATTCTTAAATGCTTTGTACTACCTCACTATTGTAAATCTATTTAACCACTACAGTTACTAACTTTAATATCAGTAAGCTCCATAACCTGTGTCATTATAGAGTAAGAATTAGTATTAGTCTGCCTGAAATGCCTAGGCATGCTAGTGGCCTTCTTTGTACTTAATATTTTATACTATGTAAGCCACACATTGTAATTAATACTTTATAATATATAAACTACACATTGTAAGCATTACATGGAAGTAAACATTTCAATTTCAATTTTAATTTCAATTTCAAGGCCACAACAAGCCCTTGGTTCACCCAAAGGTGTAGAGAGGCGAGTACCAAGTGCACTAGAGAATGGAAGAGGTATAAAAGGCAAAGAACCCAGGAGAATAACGAGAGTATTCAAAAAGCCAAAAATGAATATGCTCAGACAAGGAGGGAGGCCCAACGGCAATATGAAAATGAGATAGCAGCAAAAGCCAAGAGACTAGAAATCCTGTGTCACTAACCTACTGAAGTTCTGTGACAAGGTGAGAGCAGTAAGACAAGAGAGAGAGGGGTGGGGGGAAGATTACATTTTCTTGGACTGTAAGAAGGTTTTTAACACCGTCCGACACAAGGGATTAGTGCAAAAGCGGGAGGACCAAACAGGCATAACAGGGAAAACGTTTCAATGTATCAGAGAATACCTGACGGAAGTCTTCCTGTCAGCGAGTTATGGTACGTGACGACGTTTGTAGATGAATGGTTCAGAGAACCGACATGTTGATAAATTAGACACATGTGCAACTCTTGGGTATCTTTATTGAGGAAACGTTTCGCCACACAGTGGCTTCATCAGTCCATACCAAGGAGAATCTTGAAGAACAGGAGGAGAATGAGGTAATCAGTCCCTCAACCTTGAGTCGATGTGGTCAGTCCATCAATCTTGAACAGAATACGGCATACGTGCTCTCATGAGAAGGAGCTTATAAACCTCCTGTTCTTCAAGATTCTCCTTGGTATGGACTGATGAAGCCACTGTGTGGCGAAACGTTTCCTCAATAAAGATACCCAAGAGTTGCACATGTGTCTAATTTATCAACAAGACGGTTCTCTGAACCATTCATCTACAAACCTGTCAGACACTGCAACTTCTTGGGATCTTAATACTTGGGAATTCTTCGCTTGCCTAATTCTTGGGCACGACCTACTTCAACATTGAACAAATGTTACACGACCTATGACTGCTGCACCTCTCCTGCCAACGGTTTATAAGCTCCTTCTCAGCACGTATGCCGTATTCTATTCAAGATTGATGGACTGACCACATCGACTCAAGGTTGAGGGACTGATTACCTCATTCTCCTCCTGTTCTTCAAGATTCTCCTTGGTATGGACTGATGAAGCCACTGTGTGGCGAAACGTTTCCTCAATAAAGATACCCAAGAGTTGCACATGTGTCTAATTTATCAACATGTCGGTTCTCTGAACCATTCATCTACAAACCTGTCAGACACTGCAACTTCTTGGGATCTTAATACTTGGGAATTCTTCGCTTGCCTAATTCTTGGGCACGACCTACTTCAACATTGAACAAATGTTACACGACCTATGACTGCTGCACCTCTCCTGTCAACGGTTTATAAGCTCCTTCTCAGCACGTATGCCGTATTCTATTCAAGATTGATGGACTGACCACATCGACTCAAGGTTGAGGGACTGATTACCTCATTCTCCTCCTGTTCTTCAAGATTCTCCTTGGTATGGACTGATGAAGCCACTGTGTGGCGAAACGTTTCCTCAATAAAGATACCCAAGAGTTGCACATGTGTCTAATTTATCAACATGTCGGTTCTCTGAACCATTCATCTACAAACCTGTCAGACACTGCAACTTCTTGGGATCTTAATACTTGGGAATTCTTCGCTTGCCTAATTCTTGGGCACGACCTACTTCAACATTGAACAAATGTTACACGACGTATGACTGCTGCACCTCTCCTGCCAACGGTTTATAAGCTCCTTCTCAGCACGTATGCCGTATTCTATTCAAGATTGATGGACTGACCACATCGACTCAAGGTTGAGGGACTGATTACCTCATTCTCCTCCTGTTCTTCAAGATTCTCCTTGGTATGGACTGATGAAGCCACTGTGTGGCGAAACGTTTCCTCAATAAAGATACCCAAGAGTTGCACATGTGTCTAATTTATCTACGTGACGACGTGTTAAAGTGGGCGCCTGTGACGAGCGGAGTTCCACAGGGGTCAGTCCAAGGACCAGCGCTACTTCTAATATATGTGAAAGACATGACGGAAGAAATAGATTCAGAAGTGTCCCTTTTTGCAGACGATGTGAAGATTATGAGTAAAATTCAATCGGAGTAGGGCCAGGCAACACCACAAAGGGATCTGGAGAGGCTGCAGGCCTGATCCAGCAACTCGTTCCTGGAGTTCAACTCCACCAAGTGCAAAATCATGAAGATCGAGGAAGAGCAAAGAAAACCACAGACATAACACAGTCTAGGACGCCAAAGGCTACAAACTTCACTCAATAAAAAGGATCTTCGGGTGAATATAATACCGAGCACATCTCCTGAGGCGCACATCAACTAAATAATTGCTGCAGCATATAGACGCCTAGCAAACCTAAGAATAGCCTTCCGACATCTCAGTTAGGAATCGTTCAGGACTCTGCACACCTTGTACGACAGGCCCATGTTGGAGTTTGCAGCACCAGTTTGGAATCCACACCTACCAAGCACTTCAAGAAATTAGAGAAAGTGCAAAGGTTTGCAACGCGACTAGTTATGTAGCTAAGGGGCATGTCCTACTAGGAGAAGTTGAGGGAAATCAACCTGACAACATTGGAGGACAGTGTTGTCAGGCCATCAACCCCAGTCACCCATCGAAGCCATCCACCCCAGCCATCCACCCCAGCCATCCACCCCAGCCATCCACCCCAGTCATCCTCCCCAGCCATCCACCCCAGCCATCCACCCCAGCCATCCACCCCAGTCATACACCCCAGCCATCCACTGGAGCCATCCATCCAAGGCATAGGCATTCGCAGTTCTTTTGCCTCTAAGAATACTAGAGAGGAAAAAAATTTGATTAGATTTTGGTTTGAAGGTGGTGATAGGAGAAGGTTATTCCTGAGTTGCAGCGTCGTCAGCAATCTAGAAGACAGTGAAACAATGACTTGTGAAAGCATTTTGGCACCGTTCTTAAGTATTATGGTTTTGGTGACATAGTCATGGAACAGATGGTGAGCAAGTGTGTGTTGTATTGACTGGTAAGGTATGTTGATAATGGTATAAAATACTGACAAGTTGATGCATAAGACATAAACTCACCCCATGAAAAACTCACATATTCCCCAAGATGACACACAGTGAAATTGTGGCATGCAAAGAGTACGTAACCTGTATTCGGCGCATGTACACACCCTCATTTACAGGCTATCTTCCCCAACCAGCGAAACAGGTTGCTAAGAGTCGATGATGGGGCCCCGTTGTTCAACAAATGACCAGGTTCTAGCCAATAAGATGGTTTTGGCAATCGCAGAGGTTATGTGGGTACCACTCTCCTGTCTGCCTTTGTCATTCCCATTCTAGAGCTGGTTGAAGCACGGTCTGCTATCTTGTGGCTTCTATTTCTGCCTTGCTTACCGTGGAGTGCACTATACTTATCACTGTACATAGTGTACATATTGCTGTTCTAAATTGGTGAAGGATAATATAAGTCTAAACTTTTTCTGCTATGTTTATTTTGCTCCCATTACACCCGGGATAACAGGCCATTTGGATTCCTGGGTTGTAATATGGGGGCCTGTCCGGGAGCTGGAGCTGGACTTAGAGAAACGGTTGAGCTTAGGGTGAAGCTCGTAGCAGGAACATTGTGCAGCTTGCTGTCTGGCATTGCATTAGCTTGGCCTACGCTTTACAAATTTTGCGTGTCAGTTACTGTTATGGTCAGCCTTGCTATTGTGTGATCATTCAACAGCTCGCTACTAGCTTGTTCGGTGTGCTTGCTTCGCTACAGTCAATCTTCTAGAACAGTGTAGCTGTCTGGCATTGCTTTACAAATTTTGCGTGTCAGTTGTTAATAGCCTGTTCGGTGTGGAGAATTTTGCAGTTGGCTTTGCTTGTATGCATATTCTGCAATCGTACTGTGCATAGCTAAGCGTGTTCTGCAAATTAACGTGTTACGTTGGGGTATTCTGCAATCGTACTGTGCATAGCAAATAACTTATGCCACCTAGACGAGTCAGACGTCTGGTGTCGGCATATACTTTGCATAACCTACCTAAATTGTCCCTACAGCGTTGTTGGAAAATTGCTCGTTCCATTGGCATTAAATACAAACGCACTCTCACAGCTGCGCAACTGCGTTCACGGATTGCTGACAAACTTATAGAAGAAGAGATGGCACATCAGACTCCTCCCTCTACGGGAGCTAGGGCAAAAACTATGTTCTCGCAGAAGGAAGATGATACACCTATGGAGCAAAATGGTCAGTATAGTGCAGCTGGGTTGTCTCAAGGTGAATCAGCGTCGTTGGCACTTGAGCTGGCAAAAATCAATCTTGAGAAAACTAGGGAACAGAGAGCATTCGCAATGGAATAATTTAATAGGGAAAGAGAAAGGAGGCATTTTTCGCATTCTGTAAATGATTTTAGTTTACAAAAATCAGTACAGCTTGTTCCCCGCTTCAATGAGGCCGAACCAGAACAATTTTTCGAAAGCTTCGAAAATCAGGCTCGAGCCTTGAGGTGGCCGAAACAGCATTGGGCATCGTTGGTTCATACAGCATTATTGGGTAAGGCACAGGAATTTATGTCAGCATTAAATGACGCTGAATTTTCTGATTATAAAGTAGTGAAGACCACAGTGTTGGGAGCATATACATGTATCCCAGCCAAATATAGAAAGATTTTTAAATTAAGCAGGCGGCAGCTTGGTCAATTCCTAGTGGACTTTGTGAGACAGCAAAGCAAAGCTTTTACCAGCTGGTATAAAGCAAGTGGTGTCTCTACCTTTGAGGAGCTGGTACAGCTTATTCTGATTGATAACCTGCTAGAGTCTGTGGGACCAGAGGTTCGAGTCTTTCTGCAGGATCGTGACTTAACCACTGCATAGGAGGCAGCCAGGTTGGCTGATACCTTCGAAACTAACCGCTCCTTGTCCGAGCGGTCCCGTCTTTCTTTTCAACAGCCTGGCATGAGCAGAGATCGTCAACCTTGGAGAATGAAGTGACAGCCGGAGGGAGAACGTCTACGTCAGCCAACTAAGTCACCTGGTGAGCCACGCTTATCAACATATGGTCCACCTGCGGAGAGGCAAACTACTCATGGTGCATCTCGACAACAGTATCCAGAGAGACACCAGCCAGAATGACACCATTTGCAACGTCAGCAGGGAGTAAAGGGCAAGCCTGTCGTCTGCTTCCTCTGTAACAAAGTAGGTCACATCCGTCCCAACTGCCCCCATAAACCCCAACCCATTGGGAAAATCTCTAATGTCCCTAGTAACATGTCCCCTAGAGAAGTAGAAAAAGGTATGGCCCCTTATTATTGCAAGAGTCATAAGAACATAAGAAAGGAGGAACACTGCAGGAGGCCTGCTGGCCCATACTAGGCACGTCCTTAACAATTCATCCCACTAACAAAACATTTGCCCAACCCAATTTTCAATGCCACCCAAGAAATAAGCTCTGATGTGAAATTCCCACTCAAATCCAACCCCTCCCACTCATGTACTTATCCAACCTAGATTTGAAACTACCCAAAGTCCCAGCCTCAATAACCCAACTAGGTAGACTGTTCCACTCATCAACTACCCTATTTCCAAACCAATACTTTCCTATGTCCTTTCTAAATCTAAACTTATCTAATTTAAATCCATTACTGCGGGTTCTCTCTTGGAGAGACATCCTCAAGACCTTATTAATATCCCCTTTATTAATACCTATCTTCTACTTATACACTTCGATCAGGTCTCCCCTCATTCTTCGTCTAACAAGTGAATGTAACTTAAGAGTCTTCAATCTTTCTTCATAAGGAAGATTTCTAATGCTATGTATTAATTTAGTCATCCTACGCTGAATGTTTTCTAACGAATTTATGTCCATTTTGTAATACGGAGACCAGAACTGAGCTGCATAATCTAGGTGAGGCCTTACTAATGATGTATAAAGCTGCAGTATGACCTCTGGACTTCTGTTGCTTACACTTCTTGATATAAATCCCAGTAATCTATTTGCCTTATTACGTACGCTTAGGCATTGCTGTCTTGGTTTAAGGTTGCTGCTCACCATAACCCCCAAGTCCTTTTCGCAATCTGTATGGCTAAGTTCTACATCATTTAACTTATAAGTACTAGGGTTATGGGCACTCCCAAGCTTCAGAACCTTGCATTTATCTACATTGAACTGCATCTGCCACTTTTCTGACCAAGAATAGAGTTTGTTTAAATCCTCCTGAAGTTCCATAACATCTACGTTTGAATCAATTATCCTACCTATCTTTGTGTCATCGGCGAATTTGCTCATATCACTAGTAATTCCCTCATCAAGATCATTGATATATATTATAAACAACAACGGGCCCAAGACTGATCCCTGTGGAACGCCACTTGTTACAGATCCCCACTCGGATTTAACCCCATTTATGGACACTCTCTGCTTCCTGTCAGTGAGCCATGACTCGATCCACGAGAGCACTTTTATCCCAATGCCATGAGCTGCCACTTTCTTTAACAGTCTATGGTGTGGAACTCTATCAAAAGCCTTACTAAAATCTAAGTAAATAATATCAAATTCTTTATTGTGGTCAACAGCCTCAAAAACTTTACTGAAGAAAGTTAATAAATTAGTAAGACAAGACCGGCCTCTTGTGAATCCATGCTGAGTATCATTAATCAAGCTATGCTTATCAAGATGGCTTATTATAATCTCAGCTATAATTGACTCTAGTAATTTGCCTACAATTGAGGTCAGGCTTATTGGGCGGTAATTTGACGGTAACGACTTGTCCCCTGTTTTAAAAATAGGAGTTACATTAGCCATCTTCCACATATCAGACACTACACCTGTTTGAAGAGATAAATTAAAAATATTAGTTAATGGTTCACAGAGTTCCATTTTGCATTCCTTAAGAACCCTTGAAAAAACCTCATCAGGACCCGGCGACTTATTTTGCTTCAGTCTGTCTATCTGCTTCACAACCATCTCACTAGTGACTGTGATGTTACATAATTTATCTTCTTCAAGCCCACTGTAAAAATTAATTACTGGAATATTGTTAGTGTCTTCCTGTGTAAAAACTGAGAGAAAATAATTATTTAAAATCAAGCACATTTCATTCTCTTTGTCAGTAAGGTGCCCATAGTTATTTTTAAGGGGACCTATCTTATCTCTAACTTTTGTTCTATAGACCTGGAAAAAACTTTTTGGGTTAGTTTTAGAATCCCTAGCAACTTTAATTTCATAGTCCCTTTTAGCTTTTCTTATCCCCTTTTTAATGTCCCTCTTAATGTCAATATACTGATTCATAAGATGACCCTCACCTCTTTTGATACGCCTATAAATTCCTTTCTTATGCCCTAGTAGATATTTGAGCCTATTATTCATCCATTTTGGGTCATTTCTATTTGATCTAATTTCTTTATATGGGATAAACGCTGTTTGAGCAGCATGTATTGTGTTCAGAAAACTGTCATATTGATAGCTCTCTTCGTTACCCCAGTCAACAGATGATAAGTGTTCTCTAAGCCCATCGTAATCTGCTAAGCGAAAATCTGGGACTGTTACTGAGTTATCGCTACTATCGTACTTATTTCCTTTAGGAAAACTCAGAAACAACTGAAGTAAAGACCTTTAGAGATACTGGAGCATATTGCTCACTTGTAAGAGAAGGAATATTACCCCTTTCAGAGAACACTTCCTTGAATTCCTCTGTTTTATTGGAAGCATTTGGAGGAGCTATATATTCTGTTCCTTTGCATAAAATTTATGTATAGTGCAAATATTACACTGTGTACTTGACTGTAGGTGTCTCAAAAGGATTCCCCATGAAAGATGCCATGTTATTACTGGGTAATAACATTACTACTGTTAGTGCATGTCCTGAACCTATAATGAGTAATTCTTCTCCGGTGTTGGCCATAACTCGGGCAACATCCCAAGTGTTGTCTGGAGAGAATGTTGACCTATCCTTGGACGACTCCGATCTCGGAATAGCCACGTTGTTTTATGAGGCACACCGGCCGGAGCCTCGTAAATCAAGTGAACAGACCCCGATCAAGCCTTCCTATTCCCAGGTTGCAGGATTACCAGATGTCTCTGTTTCCATGCCCGAGGGACTGTCCTTCCGGGAGGAACAACGAAAGGACCCTTCTTTAAAATTCGCTTTTGAGGCAGCCATGGGTAAAT
>NW_027200808.1:0-16769 GCF_038502225.1 Cherax quadricarinatus
AGGTCCTCACTAGGTGTGTGTAAGGTGGGTGGTACAGGAGTCAGGTCCTCACTAGGTGTGTGTTGAGTGGGTGGTACAGGAATCAGATCCTCATTAGGTGTGTGTGTTGAGTGGGTGGTACAGAAGTCAGGTCCTCACTAGGTGTGTGTAGAGTGGGTGGTACAGTAGTCAGGTCCTCACTAGGCGTGTGTAGAGTGGGTGGTACAGGAGTCAGGTCCTCACTAGGTGTGTGTAGAGTGGGTGGTACAGTAGTCAGGTCCTCACTAGGCGTGTGTAGAGTGGGTGGTACAGTAGGTCCTCACTAGGCGTGTGTAGAGTGGGTGGTACAGGAGTCAGGTCCTCACTAGGTGTGTGTAGAGTGGGTGGTACAGGAGTCAGGTCCTCACTAGGTGTGTGTAGAGTGGGTGGTACAGGAGTCAGGTCCTCACTAGGTGTGTGTAGAGTGGGTGGTACAGGAGTCAGGTCCTCACTAGGTGTGTGTAGACTGGGTGGTACAGTAGTCAGGTCCTCACTAGGTGTGTGTAGAGTGGGTGGTAAAGGAGTCAGGTCCTCACTAGACGTGTGTAGAGTGGGTGGTACAGGAGGTCCTCACTAGTCGTGTGTAGAGTGGGTGGTACAGGAGTCAGGTCCTCACTAGGTGTGTGTAGAGTGGGTGGTACAGGAGTCAGGTCCTCACTAGGTGTGTGTAGAGTGGGTGGTACAAGAGTCAGGTCCTTACTAAGTGTGTGTAGAGTGGGTGGTACAGGAGTTAGGTCCTCACTAGATGTGTGTAGAGTGGGTGGTAGAGGAGTATGGTCCTCACTAGGTGTGTGTTGAGTGGGTGGTACAGGAGTTAGGTCTTCACTAGGTGTGTGTAGAGTGGGTGGGACAGGAGTCAGGTCCTCACTAGGTGTGTGTAGAGTGGGTGGTACAGGAGTCAGGTCCTCACTAGGTGTGTGCAGAGTGGGTGGTACAGGAGTCAGGTCCTCACTAGGTGTGTGTAGAGTGGGTGGTACAGGAGTCAGGTCCTCACTAGGTGTGTGTTGAGTGGGTGGTACAGGAATCAGATCCTCATTAGGTGTGTGTAGAGTGGGTGGTACAGTAGTCAGGTCCTCACTAGGCGTGTGTAGAGTGGGTGGTACAGGAGTCAGGTCCTCACTAGGTGTGTGTAGAGTGGGTGGTACAGGAGTCAGGTCCTCACTAGGTGTGTGTAGAGTGGGTGGTACAGGAGTCAGGTCCTCACTAGGTGTGTGTAGAGTGGGTGGTACAGGAGTCAGGTCCTCACTAGGTGTGTGTAGAGTGGGTGGTACAGGAGTCAGGTCCTCACTAGGTGTGTGTAGAGTGGGTGGTACAGGAGTCAGGTCCTCACTAGGTGTGTGTAGAGTGGGTGGTACAGGAGTCAGGTCCTCACTAGGTGTGTGTAGAGTGGGTGGTACAGGAGTCAGGTCCTCACTAGGTGTGTGTAGAGTGGGTGGTACAGGAGTCAGGTCCTCACTAGGTGTGTGTAGAGTGGGTGGTACAGGAGTCAGGTCCTCACTAGGTGTGTGTAGAGTGGGTGGTACAGGAGTCAGGTCCTCACTAGGTGTGTGTAGAGTGGGTGGTACAGGAGTTAGGTCCTCACTAGGTGTGTGTAGAGTGGGTGGTAGAGGAGTAAGGTCCTCACTAGGTGTGTGTAGAGTGGGTGCTACAAGAATTAGGTCCTCACTAGGTGTGTGTAGAGTGGGTGGTAGAGGAGTAAGGTCCTCACTAGGTGTGTGTAGAGTGGGTGGTACAGGAGTCAGGTCCTCACTAGGTGTGTGTAGAGTGGGTGGTACAGGAGTCAGGTCCTCACTAGGTGTGTGTAGAGTGGGTGGTACAGGAGTCAGGTCCTCACTGAGTGGGTGGTACAGGTCAGTAGAGTGGGTGGTACAGGAGTCAGGTCCTCACTAGGTGTGTGTAGAGTGGGTGGTACAGGAGTCAGGTCCTCACTAGGTGTGTGTGGTACAGTAGGTCCTCACTAGGCGTGTGTGGGTGGTACAGGAGTCAGGTCCTCACTAGGTGTGTGTAGAGTGGGTGGTACAGGAGTCAGGTCCTCACTAGGTGTGTGTAGAGTGGGTGGTACAGGAGTCAGGTCCTCACTAGGTGTGTGTAGAGTGGGTGGTACAGGAGTTAGGTCCTCACTAGGTGTGTGTAGAGTGGGTGGTACAGGAGTCAGGTCCTCACTAGGTGTGTGTAGAGTGGGTGGTACAGGAGTCAGGTCCTCACTAGGTGTGTGTAGAGTGGGTGGTACAGGAGTGAGGTCCTCGCTAGGTGTGTGTAGAGTGGGTGGTACAAGAGTCAGGTCCTCACTAGGTGTGTGTAGACTGGGTGGTACAGTAGTCAGGTCCTCACTAGGTGTGTGTAGAGTGGGTGGTACAGGAGTCAGGTCCTCACTAGGTGTGTGTAGAGTGGGTGGTACAGGAGTCAGGTCCTCACTAGGTGTGTGTAGAGTGGGTGGTACAGGAGTCAGGTCCTCACTAGGTCCTCACTATGTGTGTGTTGAGTGGGTGGTACAGGAGTCAGGTCCTCACTAGGTGTGTGTAGAGTGGGTGGTACAGTAGTCAGGTCCTCACTAGGCGTGTGTAGAGTGGGTGGTACAGGAGTCCACAGGTCTATACTCACTACCAGGTGTACCACTATACTCCACCACACTGTACCACTATACTCCACACTGTACCACTATACTCCACCACACTGTAAGACTATACTCCACCACACTGTACCACTGTACCACACACTGTACCACTATACTCCACCACACTGTACCACTATACTCCACCACACTGTACCACTATACTCCACCGCACTGTACCACTATACTCCACCGCACTGTACCACTATACTCCACCACACTGTACCACTATACTCCACCGCACTGTACCACTATACTCCACCACACTGTACCACTATACAACACACTGTACCACTATACTCCACCACACTGTACCACTGTACAACACCACACTGTACCACTATACTCCACCACACTGTACCACTGTACAACACCACACTGTACCACTATACAACACACTGTACCACTATACTCCACCACACTGTACCACTATACAACACACTGTACCACTATACTCCACCACACTGTACCACTATACAACACACTGTACCACTATACTCCACCACACTGTACCACTGTACAACACCACACTGTACCACTATACTCCACCGCACTGTACCACTGTACTCCACCACACTGTACCACTATACTCCACCACACTGTACCACTATACTCCACACTGTACCACTATACTCCACCACACTGTACCACTGTACAACACACTGTACCACTATACTCCACCGCACTGTACCACTGTACAACAACACACTGTACCACTATACTCCACCACACTGTACCACTATACTCCACCACACTGTACCACTGTACTCCACCACACTGTACCACTGTACTCCACCACACTGTACCACTGTACTCCACCGCACTGTACCACTGTACTCCACACTGTACCACTGTACTCCACCGCACTGTACCACTATACTCCACCACACTGTACCACTGTACTCCACCACACTGTACCACTATACTCCACCACACTGTACCACTATACTCCACCACACTGTACCACTATACTCCACCACACTGTCCCACTATACTCCACCACACTGTACCACTGTACCACACACTGTACCACTATACTCCACCACACTGTACCACTATACTCCACCACACTGTACCACTATACTCCACCACACTGTACCACTATACTCCACCACACTGTACCACTATACTCCACCACACTGTACCACTGTACGACACACTGTACCACTATACAACACACTGTACCACTATACTCCACCACACTGTACCACTATACTCCACCACACTGTACCACTATACTCCACACTGTACCACTATACTCCACCACACTGTACCACTATACTCCACCACACTGTACCACTGTACCACACACTGTACCACTATACTCCACCGCACTGTACCACTGTACAACACACTGTACCACTATACACCACTACACTGTACCTCTATTCAAAACCACATTGTACCACTATACACCACCACACACAGCACCACTACACTGTACCACTATACACCACCACACACAGCACCACAACACTGTACCGCTATACACCACCACACACAGCACCACAACACTGTACCACTGTACACCACCACACACAGCACCACAACACTGTACCACTATACACCACCACACACACAGCACCACAACACTGTACCACTATACTCCACCACACACACAGCACCACAACACTGTACCACTATACACCACCACACACACAGCACCACAACACTGTACCACTATACACCACCACACACACAGCACCACAACACTGTACCACTATACTCCACCACACACACAGCACCACAACACTGTACCACTATACACCACCACACACACAGCACCACAACACTGTACCACTATACACCACCACACACAGCACCACAACACTGTACCACTATACTCCACCACACACACAGCACCACAACACTGTACCACTATACTCCACCACACACACAGCACCACAACACTGTACCACTATACACCACCACACACACAGCACCACAACACTGTACCGCTATACTCCACCACACACACAGCACCACAACACTGTACCACTATACTCCACCACACACACAGCACCACAACACTGTACCACTATACACCAGCACACACATAGCACCACAACACTGTACCACTATACACCACCACACACACAGCACCACAACACTACCACTATACACCACACAGCACTATACCACTATACACCACGCACAGCACTATACCAATATACACCACACATCACTATACCACTATACACACACACTATACCGCTCTACACCACACGCACAGCACCACAACACTACCACTATACACCACACAACACTATACCACTATACACCACACACACAGCACTGTACCACTATACACCACACACAGCACTATACACCACACACATCACTATACCACTATACACCACACACAGCACTATACCACTATACACCACAAACACAGCACTATACCACTATACATCACACACACACAGCACTATACACCACAAACACAGCACTATACCACTATACACCACACAGCACTATACCACTATACACCACACACAGCACTATACCACTATACACCACACACAGCACTATACCACTATACACCACACACACAGCACTATACCACTATACACCACATACAGCACTATACCACTATATACCACACACACAGCACTACACCACTATACACCACACACAGCACTATACCACTATACACCACACACACAGCACTATGCCACTATACACCACACACACAGCACTATACCACTATACACCACACACACAGCACTATACCACTATACACCACACACAGCACTATACCACTATACACCACACACACAGCACTATACCACTATACACCACACACACAGCACTATACCACTATATACCACACACAGCACTATACCACTATATACCACGTACAGCACTATACCACTATATACCACACACAGCACTATACCACTATACACCACACACAGCACTGTACCACTATATACCACACACACCACTGTAGCACTATATACCACACACAGCACTATACCACTATAGACCACACACACAGCACTATACCACTATATACCACACACAGCACTATACCACTATACATCACACACAGCACTCTACCACTCTACACCACACACACAGCACTATACCACTATATACCACACACACACACTATACCACTATACATCACACACAGCACTATACCACTATACACCACACACACAGCACTATACCACTATATACCACACACACACACTATACCACTATACATCACACACAGCACTATACCACTATACACCACACACACAGCACTATACCACTATATACCACACACACACACTATACCACTATACATCACACACAGCACTATACCACTATACACCACACACACAGCACTATACCACTATATACCACACACACACACTATACCACTATACACCACACACAGCACTATACCACTATACACCACACACACACACTATACCACTATACATCACACACAGCACTATACCACTATACATCACACACAGCACTATACCACTATACACCACATACAGCACTATACCACTATACATCACACACAGCACTATACCACTATACACCACACACAGCACTATACCACTATACACCACATACAGCACTATACCACTATACACCACACACAGCACTATACCACTATACACCACATACAGCACTATACCACTATACATCACACACAGCACTATACCACTATACACCACATACAGCACTATACCACTATACATCACACACAGCACTATACCACTATATACCACATACACACACACTATACCACTATACACCACATACAGCACTATACCACTATACACCACCACACAGCACTATACCACTATACACCACATACAGCACTATACCACTATACATCACACACAGCACTATACCACTATACACCACACACAGCACTATACCACTATACACCACATACAGCACTATACCACTATACACCACACACAGCACTATACCACTATACACCACACACAGCACTATACCACTATACACCACACACAGCACTATACCACTATACACCACATACAGCACTATACCACTATACACCACACACAGCACTATACCACTATACACCACATACAGCACTATACCACTATACACCACACACACAGCACTATACCACTATACACCACATACACACACACTATACCACTATACATCACACACAGCACTATACCACTATACACCACCACACACAGCACTATACCACTATATACCACATACACACACACTATACCACTATACACCACACACAGCACTATACCACTATACACCACACACAGCACTATACCACTATATACCACATACACACACACTATACCACTATACACCACACACAGCACTATACCACTATATACCACATACACACACACTATACCACTATACATCACACACAGCACTATACCACTATACACCACACACAGCACTATACCACTATACACCACATACAGCACTATACCACTATAAACCACATACAGCACTATACCACTATACACCACACACAGCACTATACCACTATATACCACATACACACACTATACCACTATACATCACACAAAGCACTATACCACTAAACACCACACACACACTATACCACTATACACCACACACTGCACTATACCACTATACACCACACACACACACACACACTATACCACTATACATCACACACAGCACTATACCACTAAACACCACATACACACTATACCACTATACACCACACACTGCACTATACCACTATACACCACACACAGCACTATACCACTATACACCACACACACACTATACCACTATACATCACACACAGCACTATACCACTATACACCACACACACACTATACCACTATACACCACACACAGCACTATACCACTATACACCACACACAGCACTATACCACTATACACCACACACACACTATACCACTATACACCACACACACACTATACCACTATACACCACACACAGCACTATACCACTATACACCACACACACACTATACCACTATACACCACACACAGCACTATACCACTATACACCACACACAGCACTATACCACTATACACCACACACACACACACACACTATACCACTATACACCACACACACACTATACCACTATACACCACACACAGCACTATACCACTATACACCACCACACACAGCACTATATTACTATACACCACATACAGCACTATACCACTATACACCACATACAGCACTATACCACTATACACCACATACAGCACTATACACCACATACAGCACTATACCACTATACACCACACACAGCACTATACCACTATACACCACACACACAGCACTATACCACTATACACCACACACTATACCACTATACACCACACACACACTATACCACTATACACCACATACAGCACTATACCACTATACACCACATACAGCACTAAACCACTATACACCACACACAGCACTATACACCACATACAGCACTATACCACTATACACCACATACAGCACTATACACCACACACACACTATACCACTATACACCACACACACACTATACCACTATACACCACATACAGCACTATACCACTATACACCACACACAGCACTATACCACTATACACCACACACAGCACTATACCACTATACACCACATACAGCACTATACCACTATACACCACACACAGCACTATACCACTATCCACCACCACACAGCACTATACACCACATACAGCACTATACCACTATACACCACATACAGCACTATACACCACACACAGCACTATACAACTATACACCACACACAGCACTATACCACTATACACCACACACAGCACTATACCACTATACACCACACACAGCACTATACCACTATACACCACACACAGCACTATACCACTATACACCACCACACACAGCACTATACCACTATACACCACACACTGCACTATACCACTATACACCACATACAGCACTATACCGCTATACACCACATACAGCACTATACAACTATACACCACCACAGCACTATACACCACCTCACAGCACTACCACCACACACAGCACCATACCACTGTACACCACACACTGCACTATACCACTATACACCACACACACACTATACCACTATACACCACACACTGCACTATACCACTATACACCACATACAGCACTATACCACTATACACCACCACACAGCACTATACCACTATACACCACATACAGCACTATACCACTATGCACCACATACAGCACTATACCACTATACACCACACACAGCACTATACCACTATACACCACATACAGCACTATACCACTATACACCACATACAGCACTATACCACTATACACCACACACTGCACTATACCACTATACACCACCACACAGCACTATACCACTATTCACCATCACACAGCACTATACACCACCACACACAGCACTGTACCACTATACACCACCACACACAGCACTATACCACTATACACCACATACAGCACTATACCACTATACACCACATACAGCACTATACCACTATACACCACACACAGCACTATACCACTATACACCACATACAGCACTATACCACTATACACCACACACAGCACTATACCACTATACACCACATACAGCACTATACCACTATACACCACATACAGCACTTTACCACTATACACCACATACAGCACTATACCACTATACACCACACACAACACTATACCACTATACACCACATACAGCACTATACCACTATACACCACATACAGCACTATACCACTGTACACCACATACAGCACTATACCACTGTACACCACATACAGCACTATACACCACATACAGCACTATACCACTATTCACCACCACACAGCACTATACACCACCACACACAACACTATACCACTATACACCACATACAGCACTATACCAGAATACACCACACACAGCACTATACCACTATACACCACACAGAGCACTATACCACTGTACACCACATACAGCACTATACACCACATACAGCACTATACCACTATTCACCACCACACAGCACTATACACCACCACACACAGCACTATACCACTATACACCACACACAGCACTATACCACTATACACCACCACACACAGCACTATACCACTATACACCACCACACACAGCACTATACCACTATACACCACACACACACTATACCACTATACACCACCACACACACTATACCACTATACACCACACACAGCACTATACCACTATACACCACACACACAGCACTATACCACTATACACCACATACAGCACTATACCACTATACACCACATACAGCACTATACACCACACACACTATACCACTATACACCACACACACACTATGCCACTATACACCACATACAGCACTATACCACTATACACCACACACAGCACTATACCACTATACACCACACACAGCACTATACCACTATACACCACATACAGCACTATACCACTATACACCACACACAGCACTATACCACTATCCACCACCACACAGCACTATACACCACTCAGCACTATACCACTATACACCACACAGCACTATACCACTATACACCACACACACACTATACCACTATACACCACACACAGCACTATACCACTATACACCACACACAGCACTATACCACTATACACCACCACACACAGCACTATACCACTATACACCACACACTGCACTATACCACTATACACCACATACAGCACTATACCACTATACACCACCACACAGCACTATACCGCTATACACCACATACAGCACTATACAACTATACACCACCACAGCACTATACACCACCACACAGCACTATATACCACCACACACAGCACCATACCACTGTACACCACACACTGCACTATACCACTATACACCACACACACACTATACCACTATACACCACACACTGCACTATACCACTATACACCACATACAGCACTATACCACTATACACAACATACAGCACTATACCACTATACACCACATACAGCACTATACCACTATACACCACATACAGCACTATACCACTATACACCACACACAGCACTATACCACTATACACCACATACAGCACTATACCACTATACACCACATACAGCACTATACCACTATACACCACACACAGCACTATACCACTATACACCACATACAGCACTATACCGCTATACACCACCACACAGCACTATACACCACCACACACAGCACTATACCACTATACACCACACACACAGCACTATTCCACTATACACCACACACAGCACTATACCACTATACACCACATACAGCACTATACCACTATACACCACACACAGCACTATACCACTATACACCACATACAGCACTATACCACTATACACCACACACAGCACTGTACCACTATACACCACATACAGCACTATACCACTATACACCACATACAGCACTATACCACTATACACCACATGCAGCACTATACCACTATACACCACACACAACACTATACCACTATACACCACATACAGCACTATACCACTATACACCACATACAGCACTATACCACTGTACACCACATACAGCACTATACCACTGTACACCACATACAGCACTATACACCACATACAGCACTATACCACTATTCACCACCACACAGCACTATACACCACCACACACAACACTATACCACTATACACCACATACAGCACTATACCAGAATACGCCACACACAGCACTATACCACTATACACCACACAGAGCACTATACCACTGTACACCACATACAGCACTATACACCACATACAGCACTATACCACTATTCACCACCACACAGCACTATACACCACCACACACAGCACTATACCACTATACACCACATACAGCACTATACCACTATACACCACACACAGCACTATACCACTATACACCACCACACAGCACTATACACCACACAGCACGATACCACTATACACCACATACAGCACTATACCACTATACACCACATTCAGCACTATACCACTATCCACCACCACACAGCACTATACACCACTCAGCACTATACCACTATACACCACATACAGCACTATACCACTATACACCACACACAGCACTATACCACTATACACCACATACAGCACTATACCACTATACACCACACAGCACTATACCACTATACACCACACACAGCACTATACCACTATACACCACATACAGCACTATACCACTATACACCACCACACACAGCACTATACCACTATACACCACATACAGCACTATACCACTATACACCACATACAGCACTATACCACTATACACCACACACAGCACTATACCACTATACACCACATACAGCACTATACCACTATACACCACATACAGCACTATACCACTATACACCACATACAGCACTGTACCACTATACACCACATACAGCACTATACGACTATACACCACCCACTGCACTATATCACTATACACCACACACAGCACTATTCCACTATAAACCACACAACACTATACACCACCACACACAACACTATACACCACCACACACAACACTATACACCACCACATACAGCACTATACCACTATACACCACATACAGCACTATACCACTATACACCACATACAGCACTATACCACTATACACCACATACAGCACTATACCACTATACACCACACAGCACTATACACCACCACACACTGCACTATGCCACTATACACCACACAGCACTATACACCACATACAGCACTATACCACTATACACCACATACTGCACTATACCACTATACACCACACAGCACTATACCACTATACACCACATACAGCACTATACCACTATACACCACATACAGCACTATACCACTATACACCACATACTGCACTATACCACTATACACCACATACAGCACTATACCACTCTACACCACACAGCACTATACACCACATACAGCACTATACCACTATACACCACATACAGCACTATACCACTATACACTGTAGTGTATAGTGGTATAGTGCTGTACTGTACACCACACACACACACACACACACACACACACACACACACACACACACACACACAGGTAGACCTTCAAAGAGACCTGGACAGGTTGGACACGTCGTTCAGCAACTGGTTTCTCAATTCAACCCTGCCAGATTCAAAGTCATGAAAATTGGAGAAGGGCTAAGAAGACCGCAGACGGAGTATAGGCTAGGTGGCCAATGACTGCAAACCTCGCTCAAGGAGAAAGATCTTGGCGTGATTATAACACCGAACACGTCTCCGGAAGCACACATCAACCAGATAACTGCTGCAGCATATGGCCGCCTGGCAATCCTGAGATTAGCATTCCGATACCTAAGTAAGGAATCGTTCAAGACACTGTACACTGTGTACGTCAGGTCCATACTGGAGTATGCAGCACCTGTTTGGAACCCACACCTGGTCAAGTACGTTAAGAAATTAGAGAAAGTGCAAAAGTTTGCAACAAGGCTAGTTCCAGAGCTCAGGGGAATGTCCTATGAAGAAAGGTTGAAGGGAAATCGGACTGACGACACTGGAGGACAGGAGTGATAGGGGAGACATGATAACAACATACAAAATACTGCGTGGAATAGACAAGGTGGACAGAGGCAAAATGTTCCAGAGAGAGGACACAGAAACAAGGGGTCACTCTTGGAAGCTGAAGACTCCGATGAGTCACGAGGATGTTAGGATGCAGTTCTTCAGCTATAGAGTGGTCAGGAAGTGGAACAGTCTGGCGAGTGATGTAGTGGAGGCAGGTACCATACATAGTTTTAAGACGAGGTATGATAAAGCTCGTGGAGCAATGAGAAAGAGGACCTAGTAGCGTTCAGTGAAGAGGCGGGGCCAGGAGCTGAGTCTCGACCCTGCAATTACAATTTGGTGAATACAATTAGGTGAGTACACACACACACACACACACACACACACCATCACAACTGCAAACACACAGCACCATAACACACACAGCGCTATACAACACACGTCATACAACACACGTCATGTAGATGTATGGTTCAGAGAACCCACAAGTTGATAAATTAGAGACATGTGTAACACTTGGGTATCTTTAATGAGGAAACGTTTCGCCACACAGTGACTTCATCAGTCCATCATTCTTTTCAAGATAAATTAGACACATGTGCAACGCTTGGGTATCTTTATTGAGGAAACGTTTCGCCACACAGTGGCTTCATCAGTCCATACAAAGGAGAATCTTGAAGAACAGGAGGAGAATGAGGTAATCAGTCCCTCAACCTTGAGTCGATGTGGTCAGTCCATCAATCTTGAATAGAATACGGCATACGTGCTGAGAAGCAGCTTATAAACCGTTGGCAGGAGAGGTGCAGCAGTCATAGGTGGTGTAACATTTGTTCAATGTTGAAGTAGGTCGTGCCCAAGAATTAGGCAAGCGAAGAATCATAAGAACATAAGAACATAAGAACGAAGGAACACTGCAGAAGGCCTACTGGCCCATGCGAGGCAGGTCCAAGTCTCCTACCGGCTTAAGCCAATGCACCCAACCTAGTCAGGTCAGGTCACATTGACTTAAGGGAGGAACACGGCAACCGACCTGGTAGCACAAGCTATCAGGTCCAACTCACACCCACCCACATCCACTCATGTATTTATCCAACCTATTTTTAAAGCTACACAACGTTCTGGCCTCTATAACTGTACTCGGGAGTTTGTTCCACTCATCCACAACTCTATTACCAAACCAGTACTTTCCTATATCCTTCCTGAATCTGAATTTTTCCAACTTAAAACCATTGCTGCGAGTCCTGTCTAGGCTAGATATTTTCAGCACACTATTTACATCCCCTTTATTTATTCCTGTCTTCCATTTATACACCTCAATCATATCCCCCCTAATTCTACGTCTTTCTAGAGAGTGCAGATTCAGGGCCCTTAGTCTATCCTCATAGGGAAGGTTTCTGATACATGGGATCAACTTTGTCATCCTCCTTTGTACATTTTCCAGAGAATTTATATCCATTCTGTAATACGGTGACCAAAACTGTGCAGCATAATCTAAATGAGGCCTAACCAAGGATGTATAGAGTTGAAGAACAACCTGAGGACTCCTATTATTTATGCTTCTTGATATGAAGCCAAGGATTCTATTAGCTTTATTGCGAACACTTATGCACTGTTGTCTTGGTTTCAGATTACTGCTAACCAGAACTCCTAAATCTTTTTCGCAATCCGTAATATTAAGATCTACATTATTTAGTTTATATGTGGCATGGTTATTGTCCTGTCCAACATTTAGAACTTTGCATTTGTCTATATTAAACTGCATCTGCCACTTCTCCGACCACTGCATCAGTCTATTCAAATCTTCCTGGAGTGCTCGAATGTCCTCGTCAGAATGAATTCGACGGCCTATTTTGGTGTCATCGGCAAACTTGCCGATGTCGCTCTTTATGCCCTCATCTATGTCGTTTATGTAGATTGTGAACAGCAGGGGGCCCAACACTGACCCCTGTGGAACACCGCTCGTGACGCTTCCCCACTCTGATTTCTCCCCATTTATGCAAACTCTCTGCTGCCTATTTGTCAACCATGCCTCTATCCAGGAAAAAATTTCTCCTCCTATTCCATGTGCTTTAATTTTCCTCAATAGTCTCTGATGTGGGACCCTGTCAAAAGCCTTACTGAAGTCCATATACACAATATCATATTCATTACCATGATCTACCTCCTCAAATACCTTAGTGAAAAAAGTTAATAAATTCGTAAGGCAGGAACGCCCCTTTGTAAAACCATGCTGAGATTCGTTGATTAATTTATGCTTTTCAAGGTGGCTACGAACTGCCTCGGCAATTATTGATTCCATAAATTTTCCCACTATGGAGGTTAGGCTTATTGGTCTATAGTTCGAAGCTAAGGACCTGTCACCTGTTTTGAAAATAGGTATCACATTTGCCATTTTCCACTTATCTGGCACCATGCCAGTTTGTAGTGATATGTTGAAAAGATTAGCCAAAGGTGTGCTAAGCTCCTCTTTACATTCCTTTAGAACCCTTGCATACAGTTCATCAGGGCCTGGGGATTTGTTAGGTTTTAATTTATCTATTTGCCTAAGGACCATGTCACTTGTGACCCTAATCGTGCACAGTTTATTATCGTCCTGTTCTACATAATTTATCATTACTGGAATATCGCTGGTATCCTCCTGTGTAAAAACTGAGAGGAAGTATGTGTTAAAAATTCTACACATTTCCTTATCACTGTCAGTGAGCTGACCCGAGGAACTTTTGAGTGGGCCTATCTTGTCCCTGATCTTACTTCTGTATACCTGAAAGAATCCTTTTGGGTTAGTCTTCGATTCTCTTGCAACTTTAACCTCATAATCTCTTTTTGCTTTTCTAATTCCCTTTTTTATTTCTCTCTTTAACTGAATATATCGATTTCTTAATTGCCCCTCTCCTCTTTTGATTTGCCTATATATGCCTCTCTTTTGACCAATCAGATATTTTAATCTATTGTTCATCCATTTAGGATCATTTTTGTTTGATCTGATTTCCCTATTTGGAACATAATTTGACTGAGCAGCTAGAACTATGCCCTGGAAAGCATCATATCGGCAACCATCACCACCTACCTGACCCTTAGTCAGGTCATTCCAGTTCAGCCCACCTAAGTAATTTTTCAGTCCTATGAAATCAGCCAAGCGAAAGTCAGGGACGGAGACTTGATTGCCATTATTAGGGGAATTCCATGATATATTAAAACTGAGTGATTTGTGATCACTTTCCCCAAGCTCATCATTAACCTCAAGATTATTAATTAGTGTTTCCCTACTGGCAAGAACCAAGTCAAGGAGGTTATTTCCCCTAGTTGGCTCTGTCACAAACTGTTTTAAAAAACAATCCTGGATCGTATCAAGAAAGTCACCTGACTCTAAATTTCCTGTCAAATTGCTCCAGTCAATCTGTCTATAGTTGAAATCTCCCATTAGCACAACATTTTCGTATGTAGATGCCTTACGAATTTCGTCCCATAGAAGTTTACTGCACTCCCTATCAAGATTTGGGGCCCTGTAAATCACACCCAAAATTAGTTTTTCTCGGCCCTCGAGAAGCTGTAACCCAACAGATTCAGAGGCTGACGCTTCTAATTTAATATCTTGTCTAACA
>NW_027200809.1:0-16765 GCF_038502225.1 Cherax quadricarinatus
TCCTAGACAGCGAAGTGGTGAAAGTGGGATTTATGCATAGTTTAAAGGATAGGGCTCACGGACCCAATAACAACCACAATATTAAGAGCACACACACACACACACACACACACACACACACACACACACACACACACACACACACACACACACACACACACACACACACACACACACACACCACAGGGACACCTTCACAAACCTGTGAATTCTAATATGTGTCAAAGCCCTCACATCAGTGTTGCCATCTGCTAAGACGTGACTTGGCTTAATTCAGGTGCCAGTTGAATCAGGCAGGAAACTTTGAACGTTTTGTATTTTCCTCTTCTCCGGCGCTTAGGTCAGCCAGTGCTTGTCCCATCTGGCAGGGCCAGAGGAGAGACTGGAATATGTATGAGCTCTTCTGGGTCAAACTAAACTTTCTACCGAGTTTGTTCTTCGAGGCCTGTCCAAAGCTGTGAGCCTGAGTCAGAAGAGATTGAAGCTTGGGTCTTTGACGAACACGTTGTAAGTCTTCTCATGGAAATGTACTCAACTTTACACCTGTTGAAAATTGTTATTTAACTTCAACTGTGATGAGTAATTGTTACTAATTTACTACCACTAACAATTATTTCATACCGTGCCTATTTACTAATATTACTAACGTTATTCAGTGAACTACTACTACTACTGCTACTATAACTATTATTTTTGTTACTATAACTACTAATATTACTACTACTAATAATAATTATAATAACAGTAATAATTCTGAAGTTACACTTAATACCTCTACCAATAAAATAATTCATGTACCAATGAAAAAGTTACAGAATGAACTACTGATGTTAGTGCTACCAGCGTTTAGTTATTTTTTTTTATTTTATTTAAAACAGTGCGATACAAATGACAGAAATATATTAAAAAGATACACGACAAAAGATTACTACACTAGAATCGCACTTAACCCGAGACCTAATAACGAAACCATACAGTACAGTGGTAATACACACTCACACACACCACACCGTATGTTACGTTGGTATTACACTCACACACAACACACCGTATATTACAGTGGTAATACACTCTCACACACACCACACCGTATGTTACGTTGGTATTACACTCACACACAACACACCGTATATTACAGTGGTAATACACTCTCACACACACCACACCGTATGTTACGTTGGTATTACACTCACACACAACACACCGTATATTACAGTGGTAATACACTCTCACACACACCACACCGTATGTTACGTTGGTATTACACTCACACACAACACACCGTATATTACAGTGGTAATACACTCTCACACACACCACACCGTATGTTACGTTGGTATTACACTCACACACAACACACCGTATATTACAGTGGTAATACACTCTCACACACACCACACCGTATGTTACGTTGGTATTACACTCACACACAACACACCGTATATTACAGTGGTAATACACTCTCACACACACCACACCGTATGTTACGTTGGTATTACACTCACACACAACACACCGTATATTACAGTGGTAATACACTCTCACACACACCACACCGTATGTTACGTTGGTATTACACTCACACACAACACACCGTATATTACAGTGGTAATACACTCTCACACACACCACACCGTATGTTACGTTGGTATTACACTCACACACAACACACCGTATATTACAGTGGTAATACACACTCACACACACCACACCGTATGTTACGTTGGTATTACACTCACACACAACACACCGTATATTACAGTGGTAATACACACTCACACAACACTATACATTACAGTGATATCGTTTTATTTGTTAAAGAACATCTCTAACAAGGTTACATATTACCAAATATCAAACACTGGAAATTATGAAGATTGTACAATAAAACAGAGATAAACAAAACAAACAAACACGCACAATGACACACACAAGCACACACGTTACACTACATGAGACTACATCAGGCACATACTAGGTGGGGTTTCTGCCTGTCAACACACGTATGCAAGACTAATTCTAAGATCTCAGGTGCCCAACAGAGCACCACGATACTCAAAACATTAATTTTGGAGATTATCACGAGATCTTAACATACATAGGTATTTAGTATTCAAAGAAGGAAACGGGATAATACTAAAAGTCACAATAAAAACATCCAATATAACAAAACAAAACTACGATGTGATATTTTACATCTCAGCAAAACAAAGAAAAATAATGCAAGTAGTTACATGTAATATAATATTACTGAAAAGCACACTGTAACACAGCATAAAATATAACATAAAATAAACACCAATTGCTTATGCTAGGAAACACTTTTTACCACTTACAATTGAATCAAAAACAGTAAAGACTCCTATAACATATTTGAGTCTCATTGAAAATTTTCATCATAAAGTCCTTGAAATGATTTATACATGATAAAAAATATGCAATCGTAGTGCTACACCTTTCTAAATGATAACTGTGTAGTTCCTAAAACCCTCGGGGCAATAACCCTATTGCCTCTAGATATCAAAACTCAATTATACATCTATATAAACAGCTCTCCATGCTCACACCCAAGTCTAGGAAAATAGCCCGTCGTATCCCCTTACCCACTTTGCAAATCCCATAAATCCCTTAATGTGAAATTTCGATAACCCTCACTAAAATCTCTCTCCCATCTCCCTCCATACACCCCTTTATTTCTACACTGTGTCCTATAAAAAGTTGCTGCCAATGCATTAATTCTTGCACGCACGTCCGCCTCCCTCATAGCCCACATCATGTATATATAATCCGTAATCATATACTCAATCGCATTCTCAACCCTTTTATTCACCCCAGTTATATCTAAACTTAAAACCCTCAAAACCTGCAACCCCCCTCCCCCCACTAACCTTAAAACCTTACCCATCCAAACCCTTATAAGTTCAATACAATCGCAAAAATATACTGTATGATAAATAGTCGCCAATCCTCCACAATCCTTGCATTCCCCATCCTCTCGTATTCTCTTATAGAATAAAACCATTCCTGACGGCAAGATTCCATGTAAAAATCTATACATAACTTCTCTGACTTTAGGTTTTAAACGCAATTTATTTAAACGCCCCCAAATATTATGCCAATCATACATCGGATAAACTCCTTCTACCGCCGCTACCACAGCCTTACCATCTGCCCTATCAAGATTTCTCAATTTAATATGTGAGTGATCCCTCACGTTTATTAAGACCCGTAACATTGCCTCACCTATCATGAACTCCCGACCCCCCCACCACCGTCGCATATCCTGATGTATCCTATGAAGACCGTCTTCTTTCGCCCCCCCTCCCGCTTATAACTATGTTTTAAATACATACTTATTATCCTCTTTTCAACATCTATAAGACCCAGCCCTCCACGGCCAACCGGGAGTGTGACAACCGCTCTACTTAACCATTCGCTCCCTGTTCCCCAGATGAATCTAAAAACACTTTTTTGTAACCTTTTTAATTCACAACGAAGTATCGGAAATATTACCGTAACATGCCATAGTTTACTATATAATAGCACATTCGTTGTTATCACCCTTTGTTGCAAACTTAAATTAGCAGCTCTTAACCCACTAAGACGCTTCAGAACACTATCAACGATACGCACGGAATTTATTTGTTGTGCTGACTTGATATCATTTACATAAACGATCCCACATATCTTTATTTGGTCCACCCTTTCCCACCTTTCAGCAACCATTCCTTCCTCACGCGACCCTTTTCCAAGATTCATATACTTTGTTTTCCCCATGTTGATCGTCATGCCAGTAGCCTTTTCAAAAACTTTCACTAACTTTTCTACCCGAATCAAATACATGTTTTCTCTCACCAAAATCGTCGTATCGTCGACATTTCCAACAATGCCCGCTCCCCCACCCCTTACATTACCCATCCCATTTGCTTCCAATAAAACCCTTATCCCTCTATAAAAGGGATCTTGAAAACAAGCAAAAAAAATTTGTGAAAAGGGACAACCTTGACGCAAACCCCTTCCCATCTGAATTCGATCTCCCAACCTCCCATTCACCTGCACACGCAAAGTTGCCTCCTGATACATTAATTTGGCCCATGATATAATTTCCGCCCCAAACCCCTGCCATCTCATGATCTTCCATAACGTCTCCCGTTCCACACTATCATATGCCGCCTCCCAATCTATAGCCAATACCCCCCCCCTCCCAATCTTACTCTTTCTTCAATAAAACTTCTAATCATACCGTGACCTTCATACATAGACCTGCCCGGCACCCCATATTGTCCCTTGTCAATCACTTTGCCCAGGACTTTTTTTATTCTGTTGGCCAAGATCCTTCCAAAAATTTTATAGTCCCCACATAATGACGAGATTGCACGATAATCTTTAACCGTTAATGGCTCACCTTTAGGACGACCACAGCCAACCTTTGTTATTCCCCTAAATCCCCATCCCGCTTCATGATATTGAATAAACGTTCCAGAAACCCCTTTAAAACGTTCCAATTTTGAAGATAAAAGTCGCTGGGCAACCCATCTATTCCTGGCGCCTTACCCAATTGCGCCCCAGATAAAGCCTCCCAAGTCTCACACTCCGTTATCGGCCCTCCCAACATCAAACGATCATGCTCCTCCAGCTCACAACGCACAAACCTACCGATTGACTGCAATGCAATTTCACTTATTCCAACACTTTGCGTTTTCATTTTAACCCAAGCATCAATATACCCACTCATACCCTCCGTCGTCGTCAACACGTGATTCACTCTATACCCCTGAATACCTACCTGAACATTCAACCCCATTAACTCCATTGCTTTGCGACGTCTGTGTTGATTCCTCAACACACACGCCGACGGCCGATCTCCCCACAAAACCTCTTCGATTCCACCCTTAAGCCTTTCCCCATCAAAGCTTTCGTTTTGTAAATTTCGTAGTTGCTCCTTAATTCGTTCAATTTCTGTAACAGGATAATTAGCATTCGCTTGTACATAGCAGTCGCGCAACTGCCCTTCTAAATATCGTTGGAAACCATACTGTAACTGATAATATCTCACTCCCTGACTAATATAATATTCCTTAATTCGCTTTTTGGCTATCATTTCCCACCAATTAACCAAAGCCACATCTCCAGGTGCTTCAACCACAAGGCGTTCCTACATATGCCCAAAAGACAAACGACTTTCCTCTCTCTTCAATAACTTTACATTTAATTTCCAAAATGACGGACCCCTTCTAGGCACACCCGCAATATCTACATCCATTACCACTCCTCTATGATCCGAAAAAACCACATTTATCACACTCACTCTCCGCACTGTAACCGCACTAGACACGTACATTCTATCCAATCTCGCCGCATAATCTTGTCTAATGAAAGTATGCTCCACCATGCCCCCCCCCACACACATCCATTAAAACCACACTCGTCAATAAATCTCCCAAGAACCCCAAGCAACAACCCGCTCCTCGAGGCTCCACGTCTTTTCGTCGTATTACACAATTCCAGTCTCCCCCTATTATCGCTACATTTGGTAAACTACGTAGATAATATACTAATACATCTTGTACAAAATGAGTTTTAAGTCGTACATCTCCCTCGGCCGGCCCATATACACCTACAAAACTTATGTGTGCTCTACCCCATAAACCATCCACCCTAATCACTCTCCCCTCCCCCCTTTCACTATGGCGTACTACAAACGGGCTATTTTCCTTTACCAGAATGGCGACGCCTCCTTTTAACCTCGTCGCATATTCCATATACACATCGTAACCGTCCATTTCTAACTCATATCCAATTCTGTAATTGTGTTCTTGGATAAATACCACATCCACATCTAGACGCACCAAAAATTCATTAAACCTCTTTCGCTTCCGCTCAGATCTCAAACCGTTAATATTTATTGTCAAAACCTTAAAGTTAATTAATGGGATTTTCCTTTCGTTCTAGGTATAGACTTTTCACTTATACATTTTACAACACCTCTATCCCTCTCCCCTTTTTTGGGAATCACCTTGATAAACTTTTGTTTCGTGGATTCACTGTTCCCTTTCCTCTGTACATCCGCCCAAGACTTTTTCCCTGGCCTTTGGGCAGGAGTAAGCACGTCGTCTGAGTCTGATGGGGTCGCAGTTCGCTTTCGCGTCCTACCCTCCACCTGCATTGGGATTTCTTTAGTACTATCATGATGCACCTCCACTTCTGCTATATTCACCATCATACCATGCGACACACCAGACTCAATGCTTTCATCTGTCGCCTCACCATGATGCTCAACCGATCCCAAAATTGCACCTGGATCCTCCACACGGTTGACGATCGACTCGTCTAACAATACATCCAGTGCCTTCACTAAGAACGCCGCTACATCCTCGTCCCCCATAGTGGGCAGAGTCTCTTCAAATACTTTATTTATGTCCAGTGACGGTGATTCTTCTCGCTGTTTTGCATCCTCCAAAGCATTCTCCTGCGCTTTTTCTACCTCTTCACTCCAAGATGTCCGTTGTCGAGACGGGTGAGCATAAGACTGTTCTCGTCCCTCAACTTCCTCGACCTCTTCCGATTGTTGCTGTTGCAATATTTGGAGATTCCCACGACGCTTACCACACTGTGCCGCTATGTGGTCATACGACCCACACAGCCGACACGTACGACGTTGCCCTGCATATGTTACATATACTTGAGTTCGAAATGCTTGCAACATAATATAGGACGGTATGGGATGGCGTAAGGTCATTTTGACTGAATATGTTCCCTCCAAACTTCCAGCATAAGGTCCAGCGGCCCACCGACCTGCAGAGGCCATATGAACCGTACCATAATTACGTAGTTCATCTTTTATAACAAATTCAGTCGCCT
The DNA here is from genome assembly GCF_038502225.1 of Cherax quadricarinatus. Classification (NCBI taxonomy): domain Eukaryota; kingdom Metazoa; phylum Arthropoda; class Malacostraca; order Decapoda; family Parastacidae; genus Cherax; species Cherax quadricarinatus. Next base: position 6,862 of record NW_027200809.1, read on the forward strand.
CAAAAGGCACATTCCTTATTTTAACCCATGTGTAGTGTCGTGATACATCATGAAGACGTACTGATACAGCTGAATTGACGGCTATAATGGTCTCTTGATACTTATCCACCACCGCTTCATAGACATTTGCTGACGTCATTTTAACGAAGATCCGTGTCGTCCCATTAAGTGCTACACCACATATCTCTTCATTTGCGATACCGTAGGTATCACGGATAATCGCCGGTAGTAACAAGTCCATCGTGTCTCCGGTGACAGCCCCACGGGTCAACTCAACGCAAACACTGTTGATGCGCCTGTAGCTATGCAGCGCCATGTTGGTAATGAGCAGCGCACGTCCTCACTACTCAAAGGTTGTGACGAACTGAGGTAGCTCGCCTGAAAACAGCAGAGGGGTGCAGAGCACAACCGCACTCTACCGTGGTCAGGCAGCGAATGTCACTATGAGATGCTTGACTGTGGTGGAAACACTATCAGCTGACAACTTACATGTATTTTTCTCCATCAGTACACCATTACTATAATAGTAACAATTATCGAGATCCTTTGCTTCACTCTCAGTAACTGCTATATCTCTCAGTCTTTCCAGTGACTGATCAACAAACTGATCCTTGATTAAATCATCATGAGTTAGAAATTTAACGTCAGGTGTGTCCTGACTAGGTTGATGACCGGGGGGAGTCAGTGTTAATGACCCTGGGCACAGAGCGTCACTAAACAACATATTCAAGCCCAAATCATTGTCATCAACTAACTCAACAGGAGACAAGGATGCTCGTTGTATCTTTGACATAGCTCTAGTAATTGCGCTGAGAGGAAATAAAATAGGTTTTTCTTTACAAGCTTCAATGGCATAATTATCATCAGTGTTATTATCAACCACAAGTGGTTCTTTACATATACCAGCATGAAGGATATCGTTCCCTATCAACAAGTCCACTGACCTGATGGGAAATACACCACTGGATATACCCCCTGAAATATAACCAGTATAATAGCTTGTTTGAATATAAACTTTGTGAAGAGGTACTTTTATAACAGCCCCACCATAGGCTTCTAACAATACATCTATCTTGCAATAGGTATCATCAGTTATGGGCAGTACATCTTCTCTCAATAACGTGAGATAACTGCCAGTGTCTCTGAAAGTAACTATCTCAGTTAGATGTGATTCGTCAAATCCTACTTTACCACTCGAAAAGTAAGGACTCATAGCTGAACGAATCTTTTCGTCAGATACACTTTCTGACGCTAGTCATCTGTTCTGAGTAACATTATCTAAAACAGTAGGATCAGAGGTATTACTAGGATTTTGGTGCCTTTGTTGCTCGGAAGAGGATACGACTTGTGTGGGGGCGCCAGCCGCACGACTGTTTCTGGTATCTCTTTCTAACTTATAGCAATACTCTCTAGCATGTCCTTTTCTGTTACAATAGGTACATTTAACTTTCTTCTTCTCTATATCAGATTTCTGTCTAGCCACAGAGACAGATTCAGGATTGTGAGTTTTCCTGGTAAAGGTACGAGAAGTCACAGTAGCAGGTACATCAGGCCGGCAATGAGCAGCTGATTTAGGTTGCCAGCTTCTAGGATAATTTTTAGTTACCTTGTTTCTCTGTGTTTTAGTACGTACAAGTGTGTGAGAAATCTCGTAATTGTCTGCTAATGCTGCAGTTTCCAAAATATCCGAGGTAGTATGATCGATCAGATATTCTTGTATGTCAGGAGACATACCGTTGTTAAACTCTTCATGTAGTAACAACTGAACAAGGCTGTCGTAGTTGTTACACCTGGCAGACCTACACCATCTCTCAAATGCAACTTTTTTCTCACGAGCAAACTCTACACAAGTTTGATCTTGTCGTCGTTGTAATGTACGAAATGCGCTTTGATAACTTACAGGCAACAAGTTATATGTCTCTAGAATAGTTTGTTTGACAGCGTCATAACTAATGTACTTGGCAAATGGTAAAGCAGCAGTACAAGTTTGAGCTCTTCCTGTCAAAGCTGTATGCAACACTGTAGCCCAGTGCTTACGTGGCCAGTTCATAGCACGAGCCTGGTTCTCAAACACATCAAAATAGGTGTCTAAGTCACTCTCAAAAAACTTAGGAACCATGGATGCAGCTTTCTGTACATTAAATGTGTCCTGTGATCTATCAGTCTGTTGTCTTCCCAGACGAACATTTTCTCTCTGGAAATCTTCTTCGTTCAATTTCCTCTTAGCCTCTATTTGTGCAGTCTGCAACATAATGAGACGTTCTAACCTCTCAAACTGTTCCTGAGAGATAGGACCAGTAGGTAATGGAGGAGTAGGGAAATTAACATGTCTTTCTGGACGGTTCTTAGGTCGGACACTTCGTCCAGCCGTCTCTAGAGAGTCTAGATCTGGTCTAGGATAAGTATATACAGGTGTAGCATACACTGTACTAGTATTGGGCTGAGTCATCCAACCAGCTATACTCTGTACTATTGTCAGTGAGGCGGGAAGACGTGAGCGGAGGTTCACTAGGCTCAGACACTTCTGCAGTAGTTGCTCTTTCTTCATCAAATAGAGTCATACTTCCTAATTGTGACACTAGATTTTCTGAATCTGAATCATAATCAGACATCTCTGTATGAGCAGGAAACAATATATCTTTAATTAACGCTCTGACAGTTTCTGCGGTGTAATTCCTGTTATACGTCACACCGAGATATTTGGCTACTCGCCAACACGTCTGAAGTTTTAATGTACTTAACTCAGACAAAGTCAGAGTATCAATTAACTGTTTCACTTTGGCATACATCACAAAAATAATTTTACTACGAGAGAGTGATTATTGGAAACTATAATCCTGATAGGAATTTTTGTGTTGGTTGTCTTAGAGCTAGAACTCATAAACAGTATTTCCATCTCCTTGGATCAAGAGACTCAGTCAGGTACATACATCCACCTGGTATGTTGTACAAGACTAAACTCAAAGTCTTCAGATTAGGAAAGCACTCAAAGTGTTTGATCATAGAGTTACTAGTATGTCAAACTGGACAATTTCTCCAACACCTTGGATCAAGAGCATCCCGGACAGGCCCCCATTTGTTACAAAAAACGCGATTCTAAAAGCTTAGAGATTTCCAGTGAATACTAGAAAGGACTGCCCTTCTAGCATCCAGCCTGTTACTGGGTTTTCGTAACAAGTAGTCAGTATCCTTGTCCAATTATCCATTAGAATTCAGTATGATTCACTAGTGCTTCAGGATTACAACTGGTAGGCTACTAACTAGAGAAATTAAAATTTAATAAATTTATTAAGTCTAGAGGTATATTATCAAATTAAATTAAATTAAATTAATCAAAATAATATCACTTCTCTCGAGTACAGTATTATTGTGCTGAAAGCACATATCACATTTATAATTCTTAAGTACCGTCTGGTACATAAACATTTAATAAGATATTACAAATATGTACAAGCTTGTGTGTATGTGTGTAAGTGCTCTAAGTAGTTCGTTATGTCTCACGACTCGACTAGACTTAAACAAGTGACTGACAAAGTCCTCTCATAAACTAACTTCTTAACCAACTGGCAGTCAGAACAGTCTGCTTGAACAATAAAAGAATGCTAAGCCCAATAGCAATATAACAAGCAACTGCGACACAGAATCAGGAACAAGGAGATAATATAACGACACTAAGTAGGGACCATCTGCAGATCCTCCACAAAAGTCACAAAACTCCCATACTACTGAATCTAAGTTCAGCATAAGAAAATCCCCGACTGTGATAATACACAGATACCAGTACAAATTAAGTGAGAAGCAACAGCTCAGAACCTGAGATGTTTCGAGTGTCTATGTGACACACAACCTCAGTACAACGTCGGAAATCACTAAGTCTATACAATATTCTGTGAACAGAGTTCTACAGAACTAACAAGAATAATGACACAGACAATCTGTCCAACCACCAAGAGAGTCTAGACCAGACTGAATACTTCAGGCGAGGTGAGGACCCCCCCCCCCTCGATCACGTGATAGCTCCGTGGACAATCAAGACTTGAACTGAGCACATAATATGTTACATCCTACTTAACAAAGGAAGCTACGTCAAATAACAATATAAAGCAATACATTTACGATTTAGCTATTATCGCAAATATAAGCAATATAAAATTAAATGAAAAGGTAATAATTATATATATACATAATAATCATTACTGCCTGAGAAGACTATACTGCCTGAGAAGACCATACTGCCTGAAGACCATACTGCCTGAAAAGACCATACTGCCTGAAGACAATACTGCCTGAGAAGACCATACTGCCTGAATACCATACTGCCTGAAGACCATACTGCCTGAGAAGACCATACAGCCTGAAGACCATACTGCCTGAGAAGACCATACTGCTTAAGAAGACAATACTGTCTGAGAAGACTATACTGTCTGAGAAGACCATTCTGCCTGAAGACCATACTGCCTGAGAAGACTATACTGCCAGAGAGGACCATACTGCCTGAAGACCATACTGCCTGAGAAGACCATACTGCCTGAGAAGACCATACAGCCTGAAGACCATACTGCCTGAGAAGACCATACTGCCTAAGAAGACAATACTGTCTGAGAAGACTATACTGTCTGAGAAGACCATACTGCCTAAAGACCATACTGCCTGAGAAGACCATACTGCCTGAGAAGATCATACTGCCAGAAGACCATACTGCCTGAGAAGACTATACTGCCTGAGAAGACTATACTGCCTGAGAAGACCATACTGCCTGAAGACCATACAACCTGAGAAGACCATACTGTCTAAGAAGACTATACTGCCTGAGAAGACTGTACTGCCTGAGAAGACCATACTGCTTGAGAAGACCATGCTACCTAACGACCATACTGCCTGAGAAGACTATACTGCCTGAGAAGACCATAGTGCCTGAACACCATACTGCCTGAGAAGACCATACTGCCTGAAGACAATACTGCCTGAGAAGACCATACTGCCTAAGAAGACCATACTGCCTGAAGACCATACTGCCTGAGAAGACCATACTGCCTGAGAAGACCATACTGCCTGAGAAAGCCATACTGTCTGAAGACCATACTGCCTGAGAAGATTATACTGCCTGAGAAGACCATACTGCCTGAAGACCATACTGCCTGATAAGACAATACTGCCTAAAGACCATACTGCCTGAGAAGACCATACTGACTGAGAAGACCATACTGCCTCAGAAGAATATACTGCCTGAGAAGACCATACTGCCTGAGAAGACCATACTGCCTGAAGACCATACTGCCTGAGAAGACCATACTGCCTGAGAGGACAATACTGCCTGAAGACCATACTGCCTGAGAAGACCATACTGCCTACTGCCTGAGAAGATCATACTGCCCAAGAAGACAACACTGCCTTAGAAGACAATACTGCCTGACAAGACCATACTGCATGAGAAGACCATACTGCCTGAGAACATCATACTGCCTGACAAGACCATACTGCATGAGAAGACCATACTGCCTGAGAAGATCATACTGCCTGAGAAGATAATATTGCCTGAGAAGAATATACTGCCTGAGAAGGCCATAATGCCTGAGAATACAATACTGCCTGACGACCATACTGCCTGAGAAGACTATACTGCCTGAGAAGACTATACTGCCTGAGAAGACCATACTGCCTGAGAAGATCATACTGCCTGAAGACCATACTGCCTGAGAAGACTATACTGCCTGAGAAGACTATACTGCCTGAGAAGACCATACTGCCTGAGAAGATCATACTGCCTGAAGACCATACTTCCTGAGAAGAGTATACTGCCTGAGAAGACCATACTGCCTGAGAAGACCATACTGCCTGAGAAGATCATACTGCCTGAAGACCATACTGCCTGAGAAGACCATACTGCATGAGAAGACCATACTGCCAGAGAAGACCATACTGCATTAGAAGACCATACTGCCTGAGAAGACCATACTGCATAAGAAGACCATGCTGCATGAGAAGACCATACTGCTTGAGAAGACCATACTGCCTGAGAAGACCATACTGCCTGAGAAGACCATACTGCCTGTGAAGACCATACTGCCTGAGTCGACCTTACTGCATGAGAAGACCATACTGCCTGAAGACCATACTGCCTGAGAAGACCATACTGCCTGAGAAGACCATTCTGCCTGTGAAGACCATTCTGCCTGTGAAGACCATACTGCCTGTGAAGACCATACTGCCTGTGAAGATCATACTGCCTGAGAAGACCATACTGCCTGAAAAGACCATACTGCCTGAGAAGACCATACTGCACTAGAAGACCATACTGCCTGAGAAGACAATACTGCATGAGAAGACCATACTGCCTGAAAAGACCATACTGCCTGAGAAGACCATACTGCCTGAGAAAACCATGCTGCATGAGAAGACCATTCTGCCTGTAAAGACCATACTGCCTGATAAGACCATACTGCATGAGAAGACCATACTGCCTGAGAAGACCATGCTGCCTGAGAAGACCATACAGCCTGAGAAGACCATAATGCCTGAGAAGACCATTCTGCCTGTGAAGACCATACTGTTTGAGAAGAACATACTGCCGGAGAAGACCATACTGCCTGAAGACCATACTGCCTGAGAAGACCATACTGCATGAGAAGACCATACTGCCTCAAGACCATACTGCCTGAGAAGACCATACTGCCTGAGAAGACCATACTGCATGAGAAAACCCTGCTGCATAAGAAGACCATACTGCCTGAGAAGACCATACTGCCTGAGAAGACCATATTGCCTGAGAAGACCATACTGCCTGAGACGACCATTCTGCATGAGAAGACCATACTGCCTGAAGACCATACTGCCTGAGAAGACCATACTGCCTGAGAAGACCATTCTGCCTGTGAAGACGATTCTGCCTGTGAAGACTATACTGCCTGTGAAGACCATACTGACTGTGAAGATCATAATGCCTGAGAAAACCATACTGCCAGAGAAGACCATACTGCCTGAGAATACCATACTGCATGAGAAGACCATACTGCCTGAGAAGACCATACTGCCTGAGAACACTATGCTGCCTGAGAAAACCATACTGCATGAGAAGACCATTCTGCCTGTGAAGACCATACTGCCTGAGAAGACCATACTGCATGTGAAGACCATACTGCCTGAGAAGACCATGCTGCCTGAGAAGACCATAGTGCCTGAGAAGACCATACTGCCTGAGAAGATCATGCTGCCTGTGAAGACCATACTGCCTGAGAAGACCATACTGCCTGAGAAGACCAAACTGCCTGAGAAGACGATAATGCCTGAGAAAACAATACTGCCAGAAGACCATACTGACTGAGAAGACTATACTGCCTGAGAAGACCATACTGCCTGAGAAGACCATACTGCCTGAAGACCATACTGCCTGAGAAGACCATACTGCCTGAGAAGACCCTACTGACTGAGAAGACCATACTGACTGAGACGGCCATACTGACTGAGAAGGCCATACTGACTGAGAAGACCATACTGCCTGAACAATAAACTGCCTGAGAAGACCATATTGCCTGAGAAGACCATACTGATTGAGAAGACCACACTGCCTGAGAAGAAAACACTGAATGAGAAGACCATGCTGCCTGAGAAGACCAAAATGATTGAGAAGACCATATTGCCTGAAGACCATACTGCCTGAGAAGACCATACTGTGTGAGAAGACCATACTGCATGAGAAGACCATACTGCCTAAGAAGATGATACTGCCTGAGAAGACCATACTGCCTGAGAAGACCATACTGCCTGAGAAGACGATTCTGCCTGAAGACCATGCTGCCAGAGACGACCATACTGCCTGCGAAGACAACACTGCCTGAGAAGACTATACTGCCTGAGAAGACAATACTGCCTGAGAAGACCATACTGTCTGAAGACCATACTGCCTGAGAAGACCATAAAGCCTGAGAAGACCATAAAGCATGAGAAGAACATACTGCCTGAGAAGACCCTACTGCCTGAGAAGACCGTTCTGCCTGAGAAGACCGTAGCGCATGAGAAGACCATACTGCCTGAGAAGACCATACTGCCTGAGAAGACCATACTGCCTGAGAAGACTATACTGCCTGAGAAGACCATTCTGCCTGAGAAGACCATACTGCCTGAGAAGACCATGCTGCCTGAAGACCATACTGCCTGAGAAGACCATACTGCCTGAGAAGACCATACTCCCTGAAGACCATACTGCCTGAGAAGACCATACTGCCTGAGAAGAACATACTGCCTGAGAAGACCATACTGCATGAGAAGACCATACCGTCTAGAGGCCATACTGCCTGAAGACCATACTGCCTGAGAAAACTATACTGCCTGAAAAGACCATACTGCCTGAAGAGCATACTGCCTGAAAAGACCATACTGTCTGAAGACCATACTGCCTGAGAAGACCATACTGCCTGAGAAAACCATACTGCCTGAAAAGACCATACTGCCTGAACAGCATACTGCCTGAAAAGACCATACTGTCTGAAGGCCATACTGCCTGAGAAGACCATAAAGCCTGAGAAGACCACAAAGCCAGAGAAGACCATACTGCCTGACAAAACCATACTGCCTGAGAAGACCATACTGCCAGAGAAGACCATACTGCCTGAGAAGACCATACTGGCTGAAGACCATACTACCTGTGAAGACCATACTGCCTGAAGACCATACTGCCTGAGAAGGCCATACTGCCTGACAAGACCATAAGGCCTGAAAAGACCATACTGCCTGAGAAGACTGCACTGCATGAGAAGACCATACTGCCTGCAGACCATACTGCCTGAAGACCATATTGCCTGAGAAGACCATACTGCCTGAGAAGACCATACTGCCTGAGAAGACCATACTACCTGAAAAGACCATACTGCCTGAGAAGACAACATTGCCTGAGAAGACCATACTGCCTGAGAAGACCACACTGCATGAGAAGACCATACTTTCTGAGAAGACCAAACTGCCTGAGAAGACCATACTGCCTGTGAAGACCATACTGCCTGAGAAGACCGCACTGCATGAGAAGACCATACTGCCTGAAGACCATACTGCCTGACGACCATATTGCCTGAGAAGACCTTGCTGCCTGAGAAGACCATACTACCTGAGAAGACCATACTTCCTGCGAAGACAACACTGCCAGAGAAGACAATACTGCCTGAAGACCATACTGCCTGAGAAGACCATACTGCCTGAGAAGACCATACTGCCTGAGAAGACCATACTGCCTGAAAAGACCATACTGCCTGAGAAGACAATACTGCCTGAGAAGACCACACTGCATGAGAAGACCATACTGCCTGAGAAGACCAAACTGCCTGAGAACACCATACTGCCAGTGAAGACCATACTGCCTGAGCTGACCAAACTGCCTGAGAAGACCATACTGCCCGTGAAGACCATACTGCCTGAGAAGACCACACTGCATGAGAAGACCATACTGCATTAGAAGACCATACTGCCTGAAGACCATACAGCCTGAAGACCATACTGCCTGAGAAGGCCATACTGCCTTAGAAGACCATACTGCCTGAGAAGACCATACTGCCTGAGAAGACAATACTGCCTGAAGACCATACTGCCTGAGAAGACCATACTGCCTGAGAAGACCATACTGTCTAAGAAGTCTATACTGCCTGAGAAGACAATACTGCCTGAAGACCATACTGTCTGAGAAGACCATACTGCCTGAGAAGACCATACTGCCTGAGAAGACCATACTGCCTGAGAAGACAATACTGCCTGAAGACCATACTGCCTGAGAAGACTATACTGCCTGAGAAGACTATACTGCCTGAGAAGACCATACTGCCTGACGACCACACTGCCTAAGAAGACCATACTGCCTGAGAAGACCATACTGACTGAGAAGACCAAACTACATGAGAAGACCATACTGCCTGAGAAGGCC